>NC_056748.1:779397133-779697133 GCF_019279795.1 Protopterus annectens | reverse complement strand
ACATGACACAATCACCTGCAGCCAAATTTTACACCTTCAAGTGATTTTCCTGATATGACATACAGTCTATGATCCATGTTCTCCTATCCAGAGGATACTGCGCAGGACAGTTCTATGTTCATAGAAGGTTACTAGGCTAATGGCCCCAGAGCCCTTACAAGCTTAGCCATATTTATCCCGAGATGCCCTAATTGTTAGTGGTTAGGTGAGTGAAGGTCGCAGAGTTAATAGTCCATGTTAGTTAATATTGACTTCCTCTGTCCAGGAGGGACAAGGGCACCATCCCAGGAGTGAATTTGCGGTCACCTATCCATTGATCTAGATTGCGTTTAAAGAGGGTCATGGAGGGGCTTTGTGTCACAGGAACTGGAAGCTTGTTCCAAAGAAGTGGCAGTTTCTGGGAGATGTATCTAGTTCTCTAGTTGATGCCCAAAGTGGATGGCCTATATCACTCTTCCCCAGGTAGGCACCATCTTCAGTGTGTGCTGCTGCCCACAACCCCATTTTTGTGTGAGTTTAAGGTGAAAACACCCAGTATTTTTGGAAGGTGAGAAGGACCCAGAGAGACACAAGAAAAACATACAAGCTCTACACAGACACTGGCCAGACATCAAGATCTAACTTTGTATCTTGTGTGTGGGAGCCAAATACTTTAACCATTATGCTGTGTCATACTAGGGACCTAAATCTCCAGCAATAAATAAGCAAGATTTACCAGAGGGATAGCCCCCGAACTCAATGTATTCATAGCAAAGTACTGCTTTATCTGCCTTTAGGCTAGTCTTGAAGTTTGGATGGATAGGTAAAAGTTACACCAGGATTATCATGTATTACCTTGCTCATTTTGGAAGGTGAGCACTATTAAGTCCTTGTAAAGGGTGGCAAAGTTTTTGTGTTTGCTTTTTTAAAGCTGTAAATATCTAGGCAACTTATGGTTCTTGTGATCACTTGTCTAGCATTGTTCCTATGTCCTACTACAAGCACCATTTCTGGAGGCAAGATAGTACAGTTGTGTAAAATCTTACTATAATAGCAGATGTCCTTCTCTTCACTGTTGCAGTATTCTTTGCAACAGGAATCCCATGCCAAGGTCATCCCAATGCTTAGCCGGTATATCAAAGCCTTTTGGTTATAAAGAGTACACCATACATCACACGTATGCTCCCAGCCCACAGCATAGGACTTAACAGTGATGTCTGGATGTACCATCCTCAGAAGTGAAAAAGCCCCAGTAGGAATGGCAGTCCAAGGATAAAAATAGGTAACAAACACATCCAGAAGGAAAAAGGACCAGGGGAAGGAGGTTGGGAAAGAATACTGCAACAGTGAAGAGAAGGACATCTACTGTTATGGTAAGATTTTACACAACTGTGCCATGTCCTTCCATATCACTATTGCAGCATTCTTTGCAATAGGGAGAATCCAAAAGCTCAGGAAGAATATTGATAGGAGGAAGGGTCAGCAGAGCCCTCCAGGAAGCCATGGAGACTGATCCTGGCAAAGCCAGCTCTCGCCCTAGGAATCACGTCCAACTTATAGTGCTTAGTAAAGGTTTGCACAGAAGTCCAGGTTGCTACCTTAAGAATAGAATTAGTATCCAAACCCTTGAAAAAAAGCACCAGAAGAAGACACACCTCTAGTGGAATGAGCCTTAACAGAAGAAGGAAGGCTCTTCCCATGAAAAGAATATCAAAAAGAAATAGCTTTAGAAATCCAAGAAGAAATCATTTGCTTGGAAACAGCCAAATCTAAAGATCTGGATGAAAAGAAACAGAAAGCTGATCAGATTTATGAAAAGCTTTAGTCTTATCCAAATAAATCCTCTTTTGTTTGTGCAAATACAAGGTGTGCAAAACCTTCTCACTAGCAGACTTCAGAGAAGGGAGTAAAGTGTGCAAATGAACAGACTGATTAAGAGACAACTTATTCATCACCTTGGCCAAAAAAAGGATTAGTGCAAAGGGACACCCTGTCCTTATGGAAAACTAAAAAAAGAGGAACATCTATAAGGGCTTGTAGCTCAGACACCCATTTGGCAGAAGTAAGAGCCAAAAGAAAAACAGTCTTCCAAGAATAATGCTGTAAGGAAGCTGGAGCAGCAGGCTCAAAAGGAGCCTGAGTCAATTTTTCTAAAACAAAATTAAGGTCCCAGAAAGGAGGGGCAGGCTTCTGGGGAGACATAACCTGAAGAATGCCTTTAAGAAACTATTTGACCTCAAATCTAGAAGCTAAAGGGGGAGTCAAAGGCAGACAAGCAGAGATGGCTGATAAGTGGGCCTTAATAGAAGAAAAGGCCAACCCAGCATTGAACAATTTACACAAATAAGAGAGAACCAAAGGAACATCCACAGTAAGTGGATCCAGGTTATGAGAAAGACACCACACAGAAATTCTCTTCCATTTGAATAAGTAGGATTTCCTAGTAGTGGGTTTCCTGGCCTCCTGCAGGTCCCGAAGTACATCCTCAGAAAAAATGTGTCTGTAAGTGATCAAAACCCTCTCACCCACAATGTCATTTGAAGTGTGGGCAAGTGGGGATGGATGAGATATCCCTTGTCATGTGTGAACAGGTTCACCTTGTGAGGTAACTTGTGATGATTGCCCTTGACAAGTTGCAGAAGAAGAGGGAGCAATGCTGTTTGAGCCAAAAGGGACTCACCAGCAAGATTTGGGGAGCACCTGTTTTATCTTGAACAGGACTTTTGGAATGAGAGGAAGGGGAGGAAAGGCATAAAGAAACAAGCCCTTCCAAGAAAGAAGAAGGCTTCCACTTCCAGGCTAGAGGGCATGGGACTCTGACACAAAAAAGAGGAAGTTGTCTATTCAGAGGGGAGGCAAATAGATCTACATGAGGAGTACCCCACTGGTGGACAATGTCATGAAACACATCCCTGTGAAGCATCCACTCGTGGGATTGTGTTATGGACCTGCTCAAAGAATCTGCCACTATGTTGTGATCTGAGGGAATGTAAACTGTCTGAAGAGTCACATGATACTGCATAACTAGCTTCCAAACCTGAAGGGCACACCTTCATGGGAACATGTCCCCCCTTGCTTGTTGACATGCCACATCATTTTGGTAGTGTCTGTGAGACTCTTGAGAGGCCCTGAAAGAAAAAGTAATTAAAAGCTTGAAGAGCCAGCAGAAGAGCTCTCATCTCTTTGATAATGATGTTGTCTTTCTTTTGTTGAAATGACTGAAGGCCTTGTACCAGAGGGCCAAAGGAGGCCCTCATCCCACATCTGAATCAACTGCGAAAAGTTCCTGAAAGGAGATTGGAGGTTGAAAAAGAATCCCTGGATTGAGGGACAATTGATGAATCCACCACTGAAGTTCCAGCTTGAGGCATGGAAGTAGAGGGACTAAAAAATCTAAAGGATAGGAATGTTGAAGCCAAACTGACTTTAAAAAAACACTGAAGCCTTCTCATGTGGAGCTTGGCTAGAGATAGTACAGGAATGGTGAAAGCCATGTAACTCAGAGTCTTCAGAAATTCTCTGGCTGTTATTGAACCCAGAGGAAGAAGGGATTAAAAGAAAGCAATGAGAGTTAAGGCCTTGGGAGGAGGCAAGGATGCCAGCATTGGAGCAGACTGAATCCTGCAACCCAGAAAAATGTCATCCTGAAGAGGGGTCAGGAAAGACTTCTGGAAATTTACTGTAAACTCCAGGCTTTGCAAGAGAGAAATGTTAAAGCGTAAATGCTGAAGTAAGGTCTCTTGAGAGGAGGTCTGAATAAACAGGTTGCCCAGATAGGGAAAAACCTGTATCCACCTTGGCCTGCAGAAAGTAATCACAGGAGTGAGGCATTTAGTAAAGACCCTTGTGGCAGTAGGAAGGCCAAGGGGCAAAGCAGAAAACTGAAAATGCCAAGAAACAACATAGAAATACAAATACTTCCTGAAAAGGGGATGAATAGGAATGTGTAGGAATGTATAGATAATCATCCTTGACATCCCGCGAAACAAGAAAAGCCTGAGGAAGTAGCAAAAGAAATAAAGTTTGAAGGGATAGCATCCGAAAGGAAGGGGCCTTCAAAAAAGTGCTTAGCTGAGAAAGATCCAGTATGGGTCTCCAGGTATTTTCTTTCCTGAGGATCAAGAACATTCTGGAGTAAAACCCCTTCCCTCTGTGAGGAGTTGGAACCTCATGAATTGTTCCTTGAGCCAACAGGGCCTGAAGCACCTCTGGAAAAAAAGGGCAACTGTTCCTGAGAAAGCTGAGGAATGCCCAAAAAGTGATAAGAGATTTCCAAACCATGTAATAACCCTGTCAAATTATGGAGAGAACCCAGGATTCTTGGGTAATTTTTACCCAAATAGGAAGGGACAGGAAAGGACGCAGAGAAAGAGGAATGTAACTGAGAAGAACAGACTAATAAGACAGCACTTCATTTATCAGGAAAAGGAGGCTTCTGAGTAGGAGGACTTTGGGTAGCCTTAGCAGGGGGATCCCTTCTACCACTCTTTTTACCTTTGGGGAAAGTGAGACTGTCTACAGACAAAGGCAGGGTTATTAGGATAATTCCTCTGAAACTTGGCCATAGGGAAACAAAAATATGCTTCATTTTCTGTAAGGCTGTGATGATATGAGGCAGTGCCATCTGTGCCTGGGAGAGTAGGACAGTGTGTATGTAACATATGCCAGTATAGCTAGCTGGAGATTTGCAAATAACTTTATGTCATTTATCTATCACACTGATTTGTAGAAATGCTTGTGTTAAAATGTATTTGTAAAAAATACAGCAACTGTGGGTGGTCCTGTTGGATAGAAAAAAAGAGATGCATGTATGACAGAAAGTATTATTATAACTGATTAAATGTATATGTTTTAACAGAGACTTCTGGAAGGGAAGAGGTTAATCTCAATCCAGCAATTTTGAAAAATATTGTAGGCTGAAAATTAAATGGGTTGGTTTAGGCAATAAATTTTACAGATCTGATTGCAGCCAGAGACAAAAATGTCTGGAAAAACCAGAATTAGGAATCTTACTGTATTTTCCTTAGGGTTGAACTAATTACTGTCCTGGAAAGGTGGAAGTTTTTGAAATTGTTTTATAGTTTTCAGATGCTGCAACAGATCTTAGCAAAGCTCTGGGTGTGTATTGTATTTTCAGTTGACCAGATGTGATGTCATTCTATAACCAGCACTGAAATGATTTTTTTTTTTTAGATTTTTTAGATATTAGTGAGAGATATTCCAGAACTGTCTCAACAGCACTTTGTTTTTTGGAACCTGACAGGAAAGATCTCTGACAGATATCTCACACAACCTCACACCTCATCTTCCCTTGCCATAGTAAGCAACTCAGCACACCTCATCTTCCTTGCTGTAGTAAGTAATTTAATTAGGTAGTATTGTTTTTCTAAATCTGTGTGACTCTATCCAACTGTGTTATTTTTTCTCTCTCCTGTGATTGAATCTAGATATTCAGTTGTCTCATGTTTTCTATTTTATTATTTATTATTAAATATTTCTATACCTTTCATTGTGTCTGGTCTTTTTGAGAATACATTTAACATCTTAAGAGTGCATATACTTGTTTTAGTGACACTGTGGCCACTCCAAAAGCCCTGCTGCATTGGTCAAACTCTACCATTTGTTTTACTATTAATTTTACTCAGTATAATTGGGTACCCTTATAAGAGCCTTAGAGTAGCTGACTGGTGGCAGCACACTTACTCTATAGTCTGGCAGAGGGGGCACAGCTGGTAAATCTGTGCCGGACTATCCCAGGTGTGTGTGTGTATGTGTGTGTGTGTGTGTGTGTGTGTGTGTGTGTGTGTGTGTGTGTGTGTGTGTGTGTGTGTGTGTGTGTGTGTGTGCATGTGCACACATGTGTGTGCATTGTCTGTATGTGTGTGTTTGTGTGTGCATATCAAATATCCAAGTTTGTGTGTCACCTACTTGGGACAGGAACACACAGCTCCAAAGTGGTCAGTGTGGAGTCTTATTTGGGGCATGGAGACAGAGAGAGAGAGAGAGAGAGAGAGAGAGGGAGAAAGATCCAGCTCCAGGTCTGGAGTATGCTCCCTTTGTGCTCTTAAGGGAAATTGTGCTTGGTGCAAAGAGCTGCATCTGAAAATACTGTGTGTGTGTATAGTTTTATTCCTAGTGACTATCCCTCACTGGTGTCAGTGGTGAGGGCTGATGCTCCTTGATTACTGGCCTTGAGTAGGGACTGTCACAAAGGCGTTGCTCTTTTCTTGCAGGGACTTGATCAACTCTGCAGCAGCAGCACCAAACAAATGTTTATTGTCCAGAGGAACATCTGTCAGTTTAGCTCTGATAGTATCAGTTAAAGGCTGAAGTCTGAGCCAGGAATACTGCCTCAAAACATATCCAAAAGCAGCAGCCCTAGATGAAGCATCAACTGCATCATAGCTGCATTTGTTGGAATAGTGAGCTACTTGGGAGGACAGCCCAGGACAGAAAAAGCCTTTCCTTCAGAATGAGGGATATCAGAAATAGGCTGACAGGCTTGAAAGAGAAGAGTCAAAACACACCTAGTCATGTGTGTCTGATAGTTAACTGCTCTAAATGCCAGGGTCGCAGAAGTATAGACTTTCTTATCCAGTCTCACCATGGTTCTGCCATCCTTATCAGATGGCAGCAATTTAGTAGAAGGCAACAATTTGGAAGGTTTATAAAATAAAAAACGCAGAGTGCTCAGAACAAACAGCAGAAGTTTATTGGTAAGCACTTTCGGTTAGATTTCCCAACCTTCTTCAGACAAATACACTTAGTCATTTCACCTTATACACTAAATTAGCAGTACTTATCCAATTATTCAATCAACACACAAAATTCATTACCCTAAATGCATCATATAATACCCCCCAAAATACAAGAACACCTAAAATATTTGACATAAAAACTTCACTCATTACCTATTAAAAACTTTACGTTTTAAAACACTAATTGAAGCAGTAACATAATTAATTCCTGGTGGTACAATGGCATTTAAATATATCTGCCATCAATGCTCTCTATTTTCCAATATTACTTTCCAAGGTCCCCCTCTTGGGCTTTCTTTAACCTGCTTCAAAATAACAAAGGCAAAACTATTATCATTACATTCTTGGATATGCCTAAATAAAGCATTAGTATGTTTAGCTTTGCCTATATCATAAGTATGTTCATAAATACGCTGCCTAATTTTCCATTCAGTCTTACCTATATAGTAAGCTGGACATTGCAAACACTTTGCAGCATATACCACACCTCTTGTATTACAATTAAAATGTCCTTTTTTACCAATACTTTTACCACTAACACAATGTTATCACATTCCAATATATACCTGCATTGATTACACATTCCACATTTCTTTGCTGCACCATTTTTTATACCACCCATAGTAGTTAAGTACTTACACCAATCCTTCAAGTTTCTATCCCTTTTATAAATAATATTAGGGTGGGTACCTAGAACTCGTCTACCCACGGTGGTGGTGCTGCGGTAGCGTTGTCGCCTCACAGTAAGACGCTGTCCGGTTCAATTCTCAGCTAGAGCATCTTCTGCGTGGAGACATGCGTGAATGGGCATACCTTCGTTGAAGGTTGTGCGTCAGGGCTGGTAACTCGGGACATAAAAATCAACTACCAATCATTAGCAGACCGGAGTTCCGCTGTGGCGACCCCTAACCGGGAAAAGCCGAGACACACACACACACCTAGAACTCATATAACTTCCCTATCAGATAGAATCAATTCCCAATTTTTGTATAAAATACCCAATATATTTAGACTGTCTCTGGTAAACATAGTAATAAAAGCATTAGTCCACTTAGATTCATTTATTCCCCTAGTTTCAATTACTTCATTATTAAGGCAATTTGATTTCTCATTACTAGTTAATAAGACCTGTACATTCCCTTCATCTACTAATATCTTGTGTGGTATTCTCTTATCTTTTGCCTTAATAATGGATTATAAAATCCAGATATTCTATTCCTAATAACTTCTGAGGATATAGTATCAATAAGGGTCTTAGGATAATCTCTATTTAAAAACATATTCCCTATAAAATTAACCTCCTCTATAAACTCGTTCTCCAAAGTAATCATCCTTGTGGCCCTTACCATTTGGCCCTTGATTACTGCTTTTTTTCATGGTTCAGATGGTTACTTTTATAGTGAAAAAATGTACTACAGTAGGTTTCCTTCCTGAAAATGGAATGATAGGTTTGAGAGAGAAGAGCCAAAACATACCTAGTCATATGTGCCTGATAGTTAACAGCTCTAAATGCCAGGTTCGCAGAAGTATAGACCTTCTTATCCAGTCTCACCATGGTTCTGCCATCCTTATCAGATAGCAGCAGTTTAGTAGAAGGCAACAATTTGGAAGGTTTATCAGAAGCCCCTGACACCACAGAAGGGTCAGCAGAGGGACAGTACTTATATAGAAACTTGCAGTCCTCAGGCTCTTTATAAAACCTATCAGGTTTTTTGGTAGCAGGGGGTTGAGCATCAGGAGTCTGAGAAGCAGTAGAAAAATCATCCAGCAAGGCAGCCAGAACCAGAAGAACAGCAGAGTGTCTAGGAGACTCCATTTGCAAAAGCTCATAGTACACTTTCTGAACTTCAGACATTTGAGTACAGTCCCATTTGAACAATTCCATCATTCTGGAAACAGTATCATCAAATGAAATCTCCTCAAAAGGTGAGTCAGGATTGATAGACTCTTCTTCCTGAGAACCATAGTTCAGTAGTGAAGGAAACTGGGATGAGTAAGTCAGGCATTCTTCGTCAGAATTAGCAGCATCCTTTTCAGAAAATCCTGTTCCCTAGGCCTCTTAAGAGGAGTAGAAGACCAGCGAGAGCAGGAACAGAAACACCATATGGAGGCTTGAGAGCCATAAGGCCATTAAACAAGCCTTGATTGAAGTTCTTCCATTCTATCTGAGGATCATTGAGAGCAGGCAAAATATGTTTAGTTTTCTGCTTCCTTTTGAGTGGAACATCAGCCTTGAAATATTTTGGAGGCTGTAACCCCTGACGGCATTCAATAATGGTAGTTGGGACCTCTTCTCTAACTAGAATTTGAGGAACACCCCTAGGCCCTGCAGTAATAACCAGCTGATGTTCCCCTATACATCCGAGGGGGACATCTACAAAACCTCCATGGATGTGCATGGCATAGGGTACATGTTGGCCTCCAAAGCAGTCATGGGGAAGGAATCAGAGAAAGAAACCGGAAGGTCCTCCGGGCTTTCACAAGCCTCAAGAGAGATGTCCAGTGGAAGGAGTACAGCTAAAGAATCAACCCGAGCTTTGTTGGCCTTTTTCTTCAAAGATAGCTGTCCCTCAGGCCAGGAAGAGCCTCTGTTGGTTTCCTTAGCCAACAATTTAAGTAATTGATTCTCAAGATAAATCACTAAGGAAGAAAGCAAGCTCCTCAACATCATAGGAACAAAGGACAAATCTCGCAAGACGTATGGTCGTGTGAAGTGCCTAAACAGAACAAACACTGCTCATGGTGAATTTTATGTGGAATCTGTCTCCCACACTGGCATTTCCCCTTTTTGGATGATATGAAACTCAACAACCAGATTACAAGAAAGCGTAAGGTAAATAAAATCAAAAAACCCCAACGTACCACTTATCTGAAAGCAGTAGAACCAGCAGACAAATGGGTGTCCAGATCAATGATCGAAGATGGTGTTCAGACTGGCAGCAAAAAATGCTGAGGATCGTACATCCAGATGTCACCTTTATGCCCTACACCATGTGCTGGGAGCATACGTGTGACATACGGCGTACCCTTTACAACCAAAAGGCTTTGGTATACTGGCCGGATGTTGGGCTGCCCTTGCCAGTGAATCCCTATTGTAAAGAATACTGCAACAGTGATATGGAAGGACATCATCAGATACTGATGGTATGGTAATCCAGTGTCCGCATTCAGAAATGAATGATACTGCATTTGTGGTCACAGCTGAAGTGCTAAAGTGTTGTGTGTGAGAAATTATAACTGCAACAAGTGGTTAGTTTGTTTCAGTTTCAGAAGTTTGAGAGGACTTTTTTTTGCACTTAACAAAGTTGAGGGGTACACTAGACCATTGAATTGCACAGGGTACCAGATAACCTACAGTTCTGCCACATGTAAGATAATTTAGGATCTGTTATTTTTTATTATACTAGTCGGGCTGATGAGTCTAAAATTGTTGGGGCCTGCTGTGACCTTCCTTTCTGAACTACAGCCTACTGCTATAAATCAAGGCCCATACATTTATATTAACACATTTTAGAATAATTAATACATGTTTAGCTAGATTTTCTTTGATTCTGTATAGAAAACTGCCAAGTAACTTCTGTGGTCTCAAAAAAACTGTTTTTTTTATTTATTTTTAATAGCGGATGCTTGCCTCCATAGCACCCTGACATATTTATTTGCTTATGGTGAAGTGTGCACAATTATTTGAAGCACATCTGATATGTGTTATTTGTGATCACGTCACTATTTATAATTAATGTTACAGCCACTATTTTTCCTTTCATTTTTTGGTGCAATTAAAGAATACTTTATTTTGCTTTGAACCTTTAAGACCAAGCAGAGTCCATTGTTAGGTATGGAAACTTTGATAACAAAAGTAAATATTTTTGTACATTATTTAATATACTCTTTAATTTTAACTGAGATGTATTATAGGTGATTTTTTAATTCCTAGCACAAAAACAAACAAACAAAAAAAAATACAAAATTTAAAGCTAAAACACCAGAAAGCATCTCAATATTGCCTCATTTCTTTGTACTTATTGCCATAACGTCATTTGTTTATTTAATTATTTGTTAACAAGGTAAGTTTGACTAGTCAGCTGGCCCATTTCAATCACAACCCAGTCTGCGAAAGGACCATAATTCACAGAGCTGGCAGTAATGTACATCTATATCTATACACGCACACACGCATGCATGCACACACTCACACACACATATACATACAATGAGTATATAAGCATGCGGTATGTCTCATGTTTGTACCACAGTAGCTACAGTAACACATAAAGAAGAAAGCCAACTACAATCTTACAACACCTTAATGACAATTTATTTATTCACAAGAGAACATTCATGATGTTTTTACAAAATAATTTGCACATTAGTTACAATTAACAATTGTTCATGAAGTGGTTACTCACAGTAGACATTCCAAAAGAGGTCACTTCATACCTTTGGGCCAGCACATATACATGAGATTTCCAGCCCTTGTCTTTGAACACATGCTCCTTCTGTTTAGTTTTGAAAACAGATACGGTTTCCTGTGTAGAAATTCTACCTGTTAATTTTATCAGTGTTTATGTTTAATGTCATTGGGAAGATTGATTTAAATTCTGAGTGGGACCAGAAACAGAACTACTCTGAGTACAAAGCAGTCACTGTCCTATCTGATTTTGTTACTTTTTATTATTATTACAATGCTTTTTATTGAAATTGGCTTTGTGTCTGTGTCCCTCTGTGGTTCTGTCATGCTCTCGCAAGACAGTGGAAAAAATGGCAAGCTTTTCATTGGCGAGGAACACACCCACAAAGACATGGCAGAACCACAAAAGACCAGAGCAGGATACACTGCACTACGAGTGCGCACACACACACACACACACACACACACACACACACACACACACACACACACACACTTACAATCTCACATCTCCCTGCATCATTTAAACACTGTAAGACATTTGCTTTATAGTCAGCATAAATGAAAAATGACTAACTGACACCCTTAACAGATTCATAGGTAGGTAATAGGCATGGTGTCACTCTCAGCTTATCTCAAGAACCACTGTGAAGTGAATTCTGTTACATAAACTGACAGAATCAAACCCTTAACTAAAAAGACAATCGTGAAACTGGCTTATATAAAACTATAGCTGTCTAGTGTCCACCCAAGCTCTTCAACAACAAGCCGGCTATCAAACCCTGTTCTGCACACCTAAACCAGGTGAAATCTTTTTAGAGAGGTGGCACCCACCCACCAAGATAAAGTAAACTGAATTTGGTGCCAAAATTAGTCTGGAATTCAGTGAAGAATTAATGATGTATCCATCACTTGCTTCCGAATTTACCAAGAACAAGACAAGAAAAAGCAACATTGGGTGAAGACTAAAGAATCACAGATGTGCCTCCCCCATTAAAGGGTATTTCTAAAGCACACACATGATCATCTAAAAAGTTAGAAAACTACAAACAGTGAAACCAACTATGATATCCCATTCTTAATGATGCAAAGCAATAGCTGAAAGTAATACACAATTACTGTTGTATTTAATTTAAAAATTAAAAAAGAAAAAGAAAAAACAAGATTTTTTTAATAAAGAATGCTTTTTATTCAGTCGCTCTAAAAAGTAAAAAAATACGGAAGGAGTGAAAACTTTGCAAAAGAAACACAGACAAGCTGATTTCAGAAAAGCATTTGTGGTTGGTTTTGCTGGTTGTGGTAATGAGGTACCAGAAGTAGCAGCAGGAATCAACAAAACCAACTTCGAATGCTTTCCTGAAATCAGCTTGTCTGCATTTCTTTTGCAAAGTTTTCATTCTTCTTCCATATTGTTACTTTTTGCAGTGACAGAATAAAAAGCATTCTTTATTTAAAAAAAATCCTTTTTTATTTATATTTTTATTTTTTATTTAAGAATATAATTACTAAGAAGTCGAAATTCTGATGTGTCATAATTAGTGAATTATATGTTTCAGTGAGGGAGTCAGCTAACATGGAGTCTTTGAAGGTCACCGAGAAGACTAAACAGAGTTATATGTATTACTGTGTCACATGGTACAAGTGGAATGTGGTTTGGAAAGATTTTTATGGTTCTTTTAATGTAGGGCATTTTCCTTTACCAAGATGTGAAACTGTATGAATGTTGGAAACTTACTGGTAGTTGGTGTCCCTCTCCTCACTGGTGCAGTATTAGAAGTCAGAGTCAGGTTTGCGAAACTGGCTGTTGCTGTTTTGTTTTTGGTTTAGATCATGCTATACT
This sequence comes from Protopterus annectens, assembly GCF_019279795.1. Classification (NCBI taxonomy): domain Eukaryota; kingdom Metazoa; phylum Chordata; order Ceratodontiformes; family Protopteridae; genus Protopterus; species Protopterus annectens. The sequence goes on along the minus strand of NC_056748.1, from coordinate 779,684,148 downwards.
GCTTGATTATGTGATGGCAAATATGATCTGACTTTTGTAGTTTCATGTTAATTACTGCTATTATATTTAGTCCTGAAATCCTAGCCTTTACTCTGTTACTTATTATGTATAATTAATATAATAAATATGGTTGATAAAAAAGCCAGGCACTTTTTTGATCTCAGAACATTTCTCCTTGCACACATGCACACACACACACACACACACACACACACACACACACACACACACACACACACACACACACACGCTCTCTCTTAATCATGTCTGTTCAGAAAACATGAATATGTCACATATCATGTGCCTGATCATTCAGTTTTCTCCTACATCACAAAGACATTTTAAATCACCTGTAAGTGTGTGTGTGTGTGTTGTGAGAGCACGCACCCTACAATGGACTGGCACCCTATCCAGCATCGTACCACAGCCCTGATTAGCTAGAACAGGCATTTGAATGAAAGAATGTCTGTCATAGTCTAAAAACATGAGCCGTTTCTGTTATAAAGCCTCTGTTGGTTCAGCAAACTTGAGTAGTGGATGAGACACTTCTTTTTGCTTTTATCTGCAACAGTCTTAGTAACTTAATCGATGTTTAATTCTTAAACATCAGGAGGGGAATAATTTAATTCACCTGTTAAGTAAACAATCATGGAACAATATATTTTCCTGAAAGCATATTTTAGAACAAAAGCAATGCTGTTCATTAGATGTTCTGCAGTATCACATAAGACTACAGCACAAAAATATTTCTAAGCATTCAATGAGCAGGAAGGATAAAGGTCATCAGGTAAAAAAAATAAATGACTGCTTGCAATGTGATCAAGTCTTTGTAGCTCTGAAATATGAAAAAAATGTACAAACACACTGCCCTGAATGTTTTTATTATCCTCTTAAAATTCTCATGGTTCTTATTCCATGTAACTGTGTGCATCAGATTTGCAGGTCACATGAACTCAAGACTCTGTGATTGATCTATTGCGTGTATTTAGGCAGGGATTCATTCTACAGATGTAAGGAATGCTTGTAACCCCTGCTGGAATGCAATCATACACTACCAAACAGCAAATATCCACAAGCTGAATGAACTTACTTTAGTTAATAGTTTGGTTGTATATTTAAGATTTTTGTACAGCTGATTAATTATTATAGACAGCAAGATTTGCTTTTAGTAAAAATGCAGAATGAAGCTATATAATTTTATTATATAGCTTTAAGAACAAAAACACGCTCATTTAAAAAAGATTTACTGAAAAATTAAACATGAAAGGGCAAAACTATTCAGAGAGAAGTGTGGCACTCTGCGTGTGTTTTTGCTTGCTTTCTTAAGGCCACATTCCTAATGACTTGGCACATAAACATCTAAACATTACCTGAACTGTATTCTAAAGCAAATGGTGGCACACATGCCACACTATTTGTTACCAAAATTACATCCTGTTGTCATCAGTTTCTCAACTCAGTTAAGCACTTATTTTTCAGATCAGCTGGTACTTTCATTATAGGAAGTTGGAAAGGCTAATTTTCAGTATTATTGCCAATTATTTGCATTATTATTTCTGGAAGACCCTCCACCCTGTATTGTGTGGCCTACAGTAAAGTAAGCAGAACCTGGTATGCACACAAATGTCCTACACCTGTACCTCAGAGTCTGCAAATATAACAAGAAATATTTGTGTACTTCATTGTATTTTTCAATCTCAACCAGTACCTCCCCCCAAAGCATGCCATCTTTGGAAAACTGAAATGATAGGAGCCAGTGACACTAATGGCTTGCCTAACTCCTATAGTACGTTGCATTGTCCTGCTGTGTGTTACTACTAAATACAGTTGTGATGGGCCTTTGTAATGCTATTCTGTAGTCTCTATCTTCAAGAAACAAATGTTTCTGAAATGCTATGAGTGGGATTTTCTAGATGCTTAATTAACAGATTGCCTTTTCTGACCTCGGCCACATTTTACCACAAGTCCTACTACCGTTGATAGAAAATGGCTATCGGCATTGGTCATATGGATGAGGTCCAATGCAAGGTCTGAAGGTCTGAAACAGCTAAAGGGATGTGTTAAGTAAGCACAGTTCCTAACATTATTAATTCTTACCTACATCTGAAAGTGCCTTCTGACAGGTAGGAGTCAATCTCTTATGCAACGCAGGTGCATAAGATCTTTCCAGTTACAATTAGAAACCTTTTAATGTTACCTTACTTTTTACACCAGAAATAACTGGATCCCCCCCACTGCACTTAAAGTTGATTTTGCTATTTTGGCTGAATTTAATCTGTTTTGCCTGTTTTTTTCTCCTTTAAATCACTGTTTTCACTGTTTGCAGTTAGCTTCTTTCGAGTCTAGTGTATAAGCAATTAGCTTGTTTCTGACAGTGTTTTGGCTGGAGAAGTTGAAAAGTTGTGATTGTTTGTCACAGCAGAAATAATTCAGGAAAGTTATATTTTTTTGCATTTTTTTCACTGCACTTAGTTTCATGTTGCTATACCTGGCTAAATAAAATCTGTTTTCCCATTTTTTCCAGTTAAATTACTTTATGCAATTAGCTTGTTTCTGGCTTAGTGTGGGAGCCATCTGGAGACATAAAAAAGAGTAATGGTGAAGGTGTGTGTCTGTGTGTGAGATGTGATGTGTTTTCTAGTGAAGACCAAAAATGGATATTTTTTGAACAAAAAACATGTAACACAATGTTTATAAGTTTTCCCAGGCTAAGCTTTCTGAAGTGTCAGTGGTTAGTGCTGTTGACCAAATCTCAGGAAATCCCACTATTTTATTGCAAGAATATGGGAAACTGTTAGAATGGATACCACAATCACACCATGATAAAGCAAAATATGTGCATGTGAATATCATGCCTAGAAGCTGTAGAATCATTAGGATTCCATCTTTGTTTCCTTTTTCTCCACAGCAGGATACTTAAATGTAAAAAAAGGAGTACCTTTCACTAATGCTACAGGTATTGTTGGAACTTGATGTGTAAGTTGATTGTGACCAATAAATATATATAACCAATGCTAACAGATTTGCTTCCTGTTAACATTTTATCTCATGGGAGGTGAGAGCTGTGCCAGTATTAATATAGCTTTGAGAATGATTTAGTGGCTCATAAAAAGAGAAAATTGCAAAGACATTAGGTACTTCTCTCTCGGGAAATATAATATGAAAAAGAATTCCTTATGAATTAGGCAAAACTGTATTTCACTGGCTTAAAGAGATAACATCAGTGCATCTGTGTAACACTAATATGGAGAAGACACAGCAAAGAAAACATGTTCAGAATCTTCAGTTGTGAATTTACTGCAGCCATTGATACCAAGATAGGTCCTTCATTCAAAAACGTTACCTCCAGTTTGAAAATTTGTGGCATTCTTGTCTATGATCTATTTTCTAACAGTAACTGTATCGCTTTTCACAGGGGTCTTGCATTTTATTCTAATTACCAAGTCAGCCATCACAAAAGATAGGATAGATTTCTTCTAACTTTTCTAGAAACTGCATTTTAAAAAAGTTGCTATGATTATAATGAATCCAAGATTATGACTGTTGAAACTAATATGTTTTACTGCAAAAAATAGCATCCAGCTATTGCCACTTCAGTCTGAAAAAACTAGATTCTCTATTAAATTGATTGGTATGATTGTTTTACTAAAGTTTTTTCTGATGTTGCAAGAGAAAATCTTGACCTCCCCCCCGAAAAGCTACCTAAACCAACAGTTTTTCACTAACTTAGTACAATTCACAAAACACGATGTATTAAAAACTGGTATTAACATGATTTACATTTTACTGGAGTCTGTAAAGTGTAATCTTACTTAAGATGTATAGTTGGCCCTGAAAGAATTAAGAACAATGAATGATACAGTTATCATAATAGATGACAAAAGGGAGATTTCAGTGATTTTTGTCCAGGGAGCAATATTTCAGAATGTATTCTCAATTGTTATTAGTAGTGAAAACTCTGTGGTTTTGAACTAAAGTCCCTTAGAGGATTTTTTAAAAGCCATTAACAGATATTCTAGAGGATGGTGTTGTTCTGGAGTGTTGCCAGGTATGTAGAAAGAACAATTAATATTTTAAGATTACAGAGTTCATTGTTTTCAGTGCCTTCACTGAATCCATAACTCTTTTTCCCTCTAGAAAACCTAAGGTTTCACATATTAATTAATACACTCAGGAGACAGTTAAAATTATTGAGTTTAAAAAGTATATCTGTGGTAACTGGTTTAATACCCAATGGAGTATTTCAATTTGTAGCAAATGCTGGAAGTGTTTGTTTGGAAGGAGTCATATGTATTTGCAGCTGTACGCTACAGTATCAGATCACTTTGGTTTCAAAGCAGTGTCTCAGTTTTGCAAATTGGTGAAAAGAGCAGAATTTATTTTGAAGTTGCTGAAATTTTTGTTACATGATATTTTCTTTTAACTAGACAATAAATTATATTTGGGGCTGGAGGTAACATCGATGGGAACTGTTTATGTGCCTAGTTATGCTAACCTTTTCAAACATGACAAGTTCTGTGGGAGGTACATAGAAATGTTTTTTTGTTTTTTGCCACTGATTTGGCACCCTATTTACACCTTTCAATGTGCAGACATTAAAAACAGGTGCAAAGGCCCTTTAAAACTATGTATATCCAGCCAAAAATCTGATTAACAGTTACTATAAAATTTGAATACCAAATAGCAAATAACTGTTACCATATGCTACAGGAATGTGGTTTAGTACTCAAAAACACTTTATTTTTGTTTTTGAGTGTGATAAAAATTACAGAAAACATAAACACAAAGACAGTATAAATCTGTTATCTTACATCGCCCTTCTTCAGAAGCGAATATAAATTACCTTGAGTGTTAGAATTTGCATTATTTCTTTAAACCATTGATGCCATTAGTATTTTGGTAATGTAGTGCAGTTTTCTGTGTATTAGACAACTTAAGAAACTGTGGGTCATAAGAGAAGATTCAGAAAATTGTGTGAAGCCTGAAAATTGGGGCATACCTCCAAAAATAGGGACATCATGCCCAGGGGTACAGACTTGAAAATAGGAATATTGCTCCAAAATAGGAACAACTGATAGGTCTATGTGAGACTACATAAAGATTTGCAAGTGGAAGTTAGGATTTAACATTACACACACACAACCTCTTCCTACAGTGCAGTGTGTGTGTGTGTGTGTGTGTGTGTGTGTGTGTGTGTGTGTGTGTGTGTGTGTGTGTGTGTGTGTGTGTGTGTGTGTGTGTGTGTGTGTGTGTGTGTGTGTGTGTGTGTGTGTGTGTGTGTGTGTGTGTGTGTGTGTGTGTGTGTGTGTGTGTGTGTGTGTGTGTGTGTGTGTGTGTGTGTGTGTGTGTGTGTGTGTGTATGTGTGTGGGTGTTACATATAGTTTTCATAGTTATATACAATATATGGACACACAATGTTCACAGAAGAGTACAACAGCATGTTGAACAGCATTAGTTTTCATACTCCTAAAACTGACTTCTCTCACAAAGACATGTATGCAGTCTGACCACAAAGCTGTTAACATTCAAAGATTTTGAAGGCATCAGTAGGAAGAGCAAACCAAATACAAGGAACATGAGCTGCTAAAGCCTTGTCATCTAATTACGTGCAGCATAAAAGAACAACGTAGGAAACTCCAACATACATGCAGGCCCAAGTTACCTGCTAAGCTCCATAAGTTGAACCTTGTGTCCCGATAGTAGCTATAGAAGTCACCTACCAGTGGATTCTCAAAAGGATCAGTGATCAGTTTGCTACAGTACCCTACCTGGCAGCAACAAACAGGATTGTGTAGTGCGTACATTCGTTTTTTTTTGCTAAATTCTCTAGGGACAGACTTAAGTCAGAGAATCCACCACTTAAGGTAAGTGCTGGGTAGACTTAATAACTGGTTAGGCAGCTGATAAGTTCAACTTCATAGGTAATTACTAGGGTAGCTTCTCTTACGAAACATTTTATGACTAGACAATTCCCCTTACAAAGGTGAGAATCAAACTCTGAACCTTGTATCTGTGAGGTTCGCACCTTAACCATTCCCAAGTACTTATAACGGAAATGTCATCTGAATGATGTGAGTCTGGCAAAGACATGAAGTAGAAAGAGTTGTGGGGTAATTGTCATAGGAAACATGTACTAATCTGTGTCATGCAATACCCAAAACAATAGAACATTAGCATACTCAGTTGAGGAGCAATAAGCAGGAAAGATGAAGCTGTATTGCTATGATATATTTAATCTATATTATAGTCTAGTGCACTGCTGTCCATCTGTAAGAAAAGGACAGTAACCATCCAGAAACATTAAGTCTATTGCACTGCTGTCTACTTGTTAGAAAAGGACAGTCATCATCCAGAAACAGTCTATTGCACCATTGTCCATCAGTAAGAAAAGGACAGTAATCATATAGAAATGGTACAGTAATAGTTGACATACCTGACAGCAGAACTGACACTAGGAAGACTCCAGTGACTCAGGAAACTAGAGAGGAAATGAAAGTGATAGGCTGAAATGTGCATAATTATCCGTATAAATAGAAGAAATCACACCGTATTATAATTCTATAATGCTTCAAGTGACTGCGAGGATGAGTGAAAAAAATGTAATGAAGTATTATGAGTAAGCCAAGTGGAACTATTTGATAACTACCTGTGAATCCTTAAGTTGAGGATGAATAAAAAAATGATGGTGAGAAATAAAAGCAAAAGTAAACAGGTTTCAATGAAAGAGTATAACACTGCTGACTACATTCATATCCACAGGGGTATCTTAATTTAAATATGTTAATGTTTTACCATTTCATATAATTTATCTTGCTGTTGTAAGTGCTTACTATTTAAAAGTAAATAAATAAATTGCAGCACACTCTATAAAAACTAAATATTCATGTATGTCTTCAGTATTTGCTCCTCTAAAGCTGCAGTAATGCTCTTTGTTTCAGATATACTGAAACTGCTTTATTTGTGAACAGAGGTAGTCTGCCATCTGCTATGCACAGGGAAGAAGAATCGGTCATGAATGAATTTGTCATCTGTTTCAGTCCCACAGGAACCAAATATTTTCACTCCTGGTTTCTCAAAAGAATGAGACCAAATGCTTAAATAGTCCTATGCTGCTGTTGGATTCCATATGCTCCCCCATTCATGTTAATTAGTCAGTGGTCTTAAGGGTGCATCAGTTTTTATAGCTGGCTAGAATATACACAATGAAATGCAGGAGGACTCTATAAAGTGGTTAGCAGTTGGTAATCCCACCCCCAAAATAAAACAAAACATTATTTCTTATTTTAAAGGAATCCAGATAAAAATTTAAAAAAAAATGTTTTCTTCTTTATAAGCACGTTAATGTTCGATGCAGGGATTTACTTCACATAAAGTATATAATTATCAGTTATATTTTATGCATGTAAAAACAGAGATGACCGATTTTTATGTATATTAAAAACATCTTTTCTCTTTGGGCCTCTGGCAAAAAGGATTTTATCTCAGTCAGATTTTCCCAGTAAAAAAAGTAAAATAAATAAATAAAACAAATAACCTCATAAAACATAGTACAGATATTACCTCCCTTTCAGAGACTCATAAGACACTTGCCCTTCAGAGTATGCCTCAGAAATGCAGTAATATCTGCATTTTGCACCTCCCTTTGGACCACTTTGTTTACATATAGCCCTATATCTATACTTAAGGGTTTGTATATATGCATGCATATATATATATATATATATATATATATATATATATATATATATAAAATATTATGATGACATTCATAGTCATAACATAGACGCACCAAAGCTGTGTGTGCTGTCCAGAAATGAGAGTCGCTAAGTCGAGATTCATAGAGACCACTTAGCTAAAGCACAATGGCCATGATAAGACTAATTAAATGAAATAATAATGAGCTGTAAATTATGTAAAACGGGTGTGCTAATGAAGCATTCTCATGCACAGTTGCAAATCAAAGTGGAATTTTCCCACTTTTCCATGCTGTCTGCAGATATGTTATATGAACAGGAGTCTCACCACTTCTATCTACTTTGCGATGTGCAAAATTGCACTTGCTGTTAGCCTTGCTATTTCCAGGTGTGACTTACTTGCCTTGGCTGAACCAAAACTGCTTGGGTCCAGCGGTGCTGACTGAACATGAAGGCAGAGGTACAGGCAAAAGATAACTTATTATAACTTTGATAATCAGGAGATACATGATAGGTTATGAGTGGACAGGGACATTATAAGGGTCTCGGTGAGTACTGGAGGATAGTGGGGACTTCTTTCTCTGTGGATACTTAGGTATGTAGATCCCTCACTATACTTCCACTGAAACCTTTCAGAGACAGACTGTTGATGCATTGGGTATCTCACAGGCTGCAGACTCTAGGATACTGTAGCGGTTCTTGGATGTACTCTTGGCACGTGTGGATCAGTACAACTATTTCCCAGTGTCACCTCAGGACTATGCAGGACTTTTATGGGGTGGCACATTTCCTTGAGGTCTTGGTGGGATACATTGTGCACATTGCAATTAGGGCCCCTTATGGTCCAAGGGGTGAGGGGTACCACAATAGGAAGGGCTACCATTCCATCCATTGCCAAGTAGTGTGGGGATGCATCACCATTGTCTCTGCCAAGCATCGTGCAGTGCATGTGATTTCCATATCTGGCACACTAGCTTACTCTACCTCCTTTTCCTGCATGGTAGGATGCCTAGTGGTCATCTTGTTGGTAAGTGGAAAAATATTTCTGTTTATTTTTATTTATTTATTTTAAGTAGTTATTTATAGTGTCCAGAACAAACTTTTAAGCTGATGGTTAACCAGTACTCAGTATCCAAACAAACTCCCAAAGATAAAAAGAAAGCACTGGATACACTCAGATACTTTTATTAAAAATTGCAAGTTAAAATCTCTCTTCAGAGATAAAACTTTCACCATAAAGCTTCCTCAGGCAAATACATCTTAACAATAACAGTCAGCAGTTAAATATCATTGAAATCACATGACACAGTTTCAAACATTTCGATGCAATTCCCTTAAATAAGGTTTTAAAGTGAAACAGTCATAAAGTCCTGGTGGTAAATGGGACTTCATCTACAAAATCAATTTCATTTCCTCACTTTCTGTTAACATTTTTACATCAACCCCTCTAAGTGGCTTATAAATAACCTTCAGTATCATAAATTTAAACACACGTCGTTCACCTCTTTCTAAAATATGTTTACTTAATGCATTTGTCAATAACTTACATTTTATATCACTAAGATGGCCACCTATACGCTCTTTGAACCTTCTATTGGTCATACCCACATAATAGCTTTCACATAGTTTACACTTAGCCATATAAACTACGTTATTGGTATTGCAGTTTCCATAAGCCTGCAATTTAAACTCCTTTTTTGTAATAGGATGTGTTATTGAATGCTTCGTATATAAATGATTGCAATAAACACAATTATTACATTTAAAAGTATCCTGCTTACATCCACTTCCAAGGAAAAAACTTCTTGGCTGCTCTTTGTAGCACGTCTGCTTTAACGTACAGTTGCATTTGTAACCAAACGCTGGACCTTCTGCTACTAAATCTTGCAGGCCTTGAGCATCTCTTAAAATTTCAGAAAGCTTTATAATAATATTTTTTATCTCTGTTGTATTCCTGTTATAAGTAAGCATACATCTTGTTTTATTTGATCTAATTTGTGTCCTATCTTTCCCATGATGACCGCTACTAAAATATGGAACTACATCATGCTCTAACTGTTGGTGTTTAACCTCTCATATTCTTTATCCATTGCTTTCTCTGAGTAACCTCTCATGAGAAAGTCCAGACCCATATTTATTAACTATCTGATTTATCTTGTTGTGTGTTTAACTTTACAACCCTTTGCATTTGGTTCAAAACTATATTCTCAAACATAAAAGGAGGGTGCATACTATTGCAATCTAAATAATTATTACATTTCACCTCTTTTCTGTACATTTCCATGTGTATTTCTCTTTCTCTAGTTCTCATCAGTATAACACCCAAAAATGCTATCTGCTCAGAGGAGCATTCATGAATTTTAAAAATGGTGTACTCTCATTAGCAAACGCTAGAAATCCATGAAACTCTTTTGAACTACCTTCACAAATTAAAAAAAAGGTCATCCACAAAATGTTTGTAAAATGTAATATGATCTCTATATTAATTTTCTGTGGAGAGAACATGTTTTACTCCCATATATACATAACGATGTTCACATAGCTATTAGCTACACTTGTTCCCATCGCTACACCCTGTCGTTGATAGTACAGTTTTGTATCAAATAAAAAAACATTATTGATTAAAAGTAATCTTAACATTTAAAACAACAAGCTAATTTTCCGCATCTCATAGCCTGAAAATCTTACTAAAAATGCCTAGGATCTGACTATCCCTTCACCATGTGGTACAGAAGTAAAAAGTGAATCAACGTCCATAGTGACAAAGTCCGACCTATCATTTAAATGGCCCGCTGACCAATTATAAAATTGCTCCAAGAAGCTAGCTGTATCTTTTAAAATGGTAGGCATTTTATCCAAAACTATCCGTAATTGCTATTCTAAATATTTTGACATCATTTCTGTCACCCACCCTCTAGAAGACACTATAGGCCTCATTGGGGGGGTCACTCACACTCTTATGCAGTTTTGGAATGCCATAAATAAATGGTAATTTCGAATTTTCAACAAACAGATAGTTAAATCATCTGTAATAAGGCTAGTGTCATGCATTTTACATAACATGCTGTTAAATTCTAAACATAAGCCATTTACTTCATTCCTTGTAATGGATTTATACTGATCTTCCTGCAGCATCATTTGCATCTTATTAAAATAAAAGTGTTTGTCCATTACTGCAATCCCTCCCCGCTTGTCTACACCGTTGATCACTATGTCATGACTTTCAACTAATGATCGTATTGCTTGCTGTTCATCTCTCATTAAATTTAAATATCTACCAGCTTTGTTATTTTCATACAATGCATAAACATCTCGTTCAATAGCTTTTACAAATATTTGTAAAGCACCTGTGACCTGTGGAGCAAAAACGTTCCTTCTCCTTAGAACAGTTTCATAGTTATTTGTATTACCAAAAAATGTTTTCAAGCTCAAATTGCAAACAAAATGTTTGACTTCTATTAAAGTACACAAAAAAATGGAAGGAAGAACAATTCATTGAACCATGGCAGTATATTAACTATTAGGTCCTGTATGTTGATGGTCCTGGACAACAATTTTATTACCTTTGAAGGGCATTTTTTCAAACAAGTGCAAGGGGTGGCAATGGGTGCATGCTGTGCACCAGTTTCTGCCAACATTGTGCTGGCTCAGTGGGAGGACCTCTTCATAGTGAATTCTGAGTTCAAGGATATGTGGGTACTATATAGACGGTACCTGGATGACATGGCCTTATTTTGGCATGGGAGTGAAAATGACCTGAACAGGTTTTTCACTTATATCAATGAAACAACATTTTTGAAGTTTACCATGAACAAGAATCACAACACCTTGAACTATCTGGATGTTACCATCAAAAAAGATTATTCCAAGGGTAAGTTCACTTCACATCTTTATAGGAAACCCACTTACTCAAACTCTCTATTACACTTTGAGAGTTGGCACCCTTTGCACCAGAAGAGGTCACTAGTCAATATGTGAGATTGGCCAGAATGATCTCTGAACAGGACAATTTCCTTAGAAAATGTGATGTCCTAATGGGGATGTTACAAAAAAGAGGTTACCCTTACAATTTTGTCAATGAAATTGCTGAAGAAATTAAATTTAAGAGAGATGCTGCTATTTTTACTACACTACTAGCAAATCCTATTGGCATGACAAGATCCTTGGACACAGTTAGGACAGATAGGTTCAGTAGGGCATTGGTTCTCCCTTTCACAATAGATTTTTTTGACATCAAGAACATTGTTCATAATTTTTGGACTATGTTCAGTATAGATGACAAAATTCTTAAAAGACTAGGGGAAAAAACACTTGTGGTTTACAAGAAGGAAACATCGTTTAAAGGCTTAGTGGAGAGGAAAAAGATAAAGTCAGGACCAGGTAGAACTTTTAAATGTGGGAGGTGTGCACAATGTCCATTTATAATAGACACTGACTCGATTAAGGTCAGGAATTTTGGCAAAATTACCACCCATAAAAAGCATTATTATTATACAAAAGGGGTTGTTTACATTTCACTATGTAGGTCATGCGACAGGTATTATGTGGAGAAGACAGTAAGAGCCCTTAGACAAAGAATATACAAACACAATTATAACATTCACAATAAAAGAGATATTAATGCTTTACACAAACACTTAAAAGCACATCCAACACATTCTTTTAAATTTTTTGTTCTAGACCAAATTGATCTGGGCTCACGAGGTGGACTGGATGATGACTTCTTAGAATTTTTAGAGCTCAATTGGCAGATAAGACTTGATGCATGTCAGCCACCTAGGCTAAATGACAAGATATCTATTTGTTCTGTACTGAAATTAAAATCAGCTTTTTTATTTGATTTTAATAGGGTATTGTTTTTAGAAAGGTACTCTGAGTCACAGAGTAAATAATATGACACTGCTGCTTTAAATTATAAAAAGAAAATGATGTTGTACTGTTGACCAATAGATAAGAAGGGTAGGGTATTTAATTTTGTAATGGTTTGTACTTGGTTGTTCTGAAGAAGTCTTGTATTCTGACAAAAGCGCTAAATGTGTTAATAAATAGGTTATATCTTTGTGGATCAGTGCTGTTGGTACTTTGCTGGTGGTTCCTTCCATTTTTTGTGTTCTTTGGTTCAAGTTTGCGGTCAACTTTTATTAAAGTATTAGAAATGTCCGTTAACTGTGCAGGTACAAAGGTTAAACCATTGTTTAAAACAGATAGTTCAGTGTCAATAAGTTCATAGTTTGACAGGTTAAACCCAAAAATCTTATTTATCTGTTGTTTTGGCTCCTGGTGTAAGGACGCTTCACCAAATTCTCATTCTTGTAATTCTCTGTTAGGCTCTGCATCTAGGTCCGTGGTTTCGGCATTGGGAGCAGTTGATTCACTAAAAGTGGAGAATCCACTGGGTCAAGTGCATCCACCTGTGCAAGGTCAACCCTTGCCATCTGCCCTCCTCCTACATTGGTCTCGATGTTAAAAGTTGTCACTGTGACTGAAAGACGCCTCATATTTTTAAGTACCATATTTCTTTGAGTCTCTATTGCTCAATGTTCCACCTTAACTGCTGTTGTGTCAAGGGTGTCAATCACAATTGCTTCAGAAAGAGGCAGGACTTCCATTTGTTGCTTAGTCCCCTCATTGGTTTGTTTCAGTTCTGTGGGCCAAATGAACACAAGTCCATTTTCAAAATCACACAAATCCCTTTTTAATGTTCTTTTTTTTGTTTCAGTAAGCCTTTTTTCAAAGGCACTTAGTCTATTTAATGTATCATTCACGAGCTCTATACCTTCTTCAAGCGTAACATTAGAGGTTAGGTCATTATAAAAAGGTTCTCCATTTTGCTTCATGTCTAGTTCAAGTGGCTGAAAATACACATTCATAAGTTCCACTTAGCCATATAAACTACATTACTGGTATTGCAGTTTCCATAAGCCTGTAATTTAAACTCCTTTTTTTGTAACAGAATGTGTTAATGATCGCTTCGTATATAAATGTTTGCAATAAACACAATTATTACATTTAAAAGTACCCTGCTTACATCCACTTCCAAGGAAAAAACTTCTTGGCTGCTCATAGAGCATGATGTAGTTCCATATTTTAGTAGGGGTCATCATGGGAAGGATAGGACACGAATTAGATCAAGTAAAACAAGATGCATGCTTACTTTTAACAGGAATACAACAGAGATAAAAAAAATATTATTATGAAGCATTGGGATATTTTAAGAGATGTTCAAGGGCTGCAAGATTTAGTAGCAGAAGGTCCAGCGTTTGGTTACAAATGCAACTGTACATTAAAGCAGACATTGTGCTACAAAGAGCAGCCAAGAAGCTTTTTCCTTGGAAGTGGATGTAAGCAGGGTAATTTTAAATGTAATAATTGTGTTTATTGCAAACATTTATATACAAAGCGATCAATAACACATCCTGTTACAAAAAAGGAGTTTAAATTACTGGCTTATGGAAACTTCAATACCAGTAACTTAGTTTATATGGCTAAGTGTGAACTATGCGAAAGCTATTATGTGGGTATGACCAATAGAAGGTTCAAAGAGCTAGTGATATAAAATGTAAGTTATTGACAAATGCATTAAGTAAACATATTTTAGAAAGAGGTGAACAACATGTGTTTAAATTTATGATATTGAAGGTTATTTATAAATCACTTAGAGGGGGAGATGTAAAAATGTTAACAGAAAGTGAAGAAATGAAATAGATTTTGGGGATGAAGTCCCATTTACCACAAGGTTTATAGGTTCATAGGTTGGTACTAGGCTATCAGCCCTAGGGCCTATACAAGCCTAGCCATAACAATTCCCTGGCTATTTCTTCCCACACTATTTACTTCCCTGGACCCCTGTCTAGCAGGGCAACTAAATGACTGTTTCACTTTAAAACCTTATTTAAGGGAATTACATCAAAATGTTTGAAACTGTGTCATGTGATTTCAATGATTATTTAACTGCTGACTGCTATTGTTAAGATGTATTCACCTGAGGAAGCCTTATGTTGAAAGTTTTATCTCTGAAGAGAGGTTTTAACTTGCGATTTTTAATAAAAGTATCTGAGTGTATCCAGTGCTTTCTTTTTATTTTTTTGTAGTTATTTATAGTGAAATGTCTAGCTGAAAACTAAAATACTCTTCCTTTGTTATGCATCCCCCCCCCGCTTTTTTTCTTTCTTTCTTTCAGATGATGCTGGATAGTCACTGGAGCTGTGGCACATGGTATCAGTGAGAAATCCAAGTGGAACTGCAGAAGACACCTACAATACATGCCTGTCCCAGACCTGTATTGTCACTGAGACAATCTTCAGCCTCCTGAACAGTCATTTTAGGTGCATGAATGAGTCTGGAGTTGCCCTTCAGTATGATGCAGCTACTGTGCAGGATGCTTACTGCATACTTCATTCTGCACAACATGATCATGCTCCAATCTGGTTGTGAAGTGAGCCATGCTGTCACCGCACTTCCAACCCCGGTGTGAGTAATGACAACCAGCCAGCAGCAGTTTTAAGGTACCCCATGCTGCAGCTTCATGCATGACATATGGCTGCACAGCTAAGGAGGCAGCGTCTAGTCAGTGTTTCCTTTCTTTTAAAAAACACAGAGAGTATAATTGATGCATGCAGTGATACCTGTGGGCTATGCTGTGTGGTTCACGGTCTGCTGTCACTGTTCATCTCTTTAAATATATATATATATTTTTTTTTTTTGGAGAACGATGACTCATTTTATTTTTTATAGAAATCATGCCTGAGTGCTCACTGACTCCCATTCAGTAATATGATAAGGCATCATACTGTTTTGCACAATGCACTGTAATGAGGTGGTGCTCCTAAGTATGCACAAGTGTCCTCAAGTGGTGCAATTACTAAAAAGTGTGACTTTAATATTTATTTTGAGTTCATACATTGGAATTGAATGAAAAATTATTAAACTATTTTTTTTATATTATGCAATGTTTTCTCAGTTTAAAGTATTTGTTCATAGGTTCATAGGTTGGTACTAGGCTATCAGCCCTAGGGCCTATACAAGCCTAGCCATAACAATTCCCTGGTTATTTCTTCCCACACTATTTACTTCCCTGGACTCCTGTCTGGCAGGGTGACTGACGTGATCCCCAGGGTGAATTTCCTGTCTCCCATCCAATCGTCAAGGTTCCTTTTGAAGAGGGCCATAGAGGCACTCTGCTTGACATGTATGGACAATCTATTCCAGAGTCTGGGGGAGTCTCTGGGTCAGGAACCTATCCCTCCAGCATGTTTTGTTTATTGTGATGACAAGGTTTAGATCCCTGGAGTGTGTGGCTCTGAGGGATTGGGATTTCTTTAAGTGTAGCATGTCCAACAACTCTGGGTTTGAAATGACCTTGTATGTTAAGCAGAGATCACCTCTGAGTAGACGATATGCGACAGAGTATAGCTGGAGTTTTTTTAAGGTGGTCAGCGTAGGGCATCTGCTTTAGGCCTGTGATTCTTTTAATGAGGTATTTCTGCAGCCTTTCCAGTTGTTGCAGATGTCTTGAGAGGTACATACCAAACGGGGCATTGTATTCTATAATGGGTCTAATGAGGGATGAGTACATTGGGACAATGACCTCCTTTTTTCTGGATGAAAAGCCCTTAGTGATGAGGTGTGCCACATAGAAGGATTTCCTGACTGTTGTGGCGATGTGGTTATCGAAGGTGAGACCACTGTCTACCTGTGTCCCTAAGTCTCTTATCACACTTTCGGTGTTTAGTGTACTGCCACCTATGTGGTAATTCACGGGTACATGTTTTTTCCCAAAGGGGATAACTGTACATTTCTTGGCATTGAGCTTGAGCCCATGGCTCTGGCACCAAGCATCTGTTTCTGTAAGGCCCTTTTGTAGAGTATCCACATCATTTGGGGATTCAATAATGGCTCCCAGTTTGCAGTCATCTGCAAACCTTGTTAGTCAGAGTCCCTTAGTGTTGGCCTGTACTTCAGAGAAGTAGATGTTAAACAAGAGCGGTCCCAGGACTGAACCCTGAGGTACTCCACTTGTCACTTGTCTGGAGATGGATTTGGAGTCGGCTACTTTTACAGTGTGGGTTCTATCAGTAAGCCAGTTAGCAACCCATTGGGTGACGCAGGGATTAATGCCCAGCTTAGTAAGTTTACCTATGATTCCAGAGTGGGGGATGGTGTCAAAGGCTTTGGCAAAGTCTAGATAGGCTGTGTGGACCACCTTACCCTTGTCCATGGCCCTGGAGACTGATTCAAAGAAGTCAATCAAGTTCAGGAGACAAGATCGGCCCTTCACGAACCCAAACTGGGTGGGGTCCAGTGTTTGAAGGTTGCCAATGTCTTTGTTTATAAGTTCCATGATAATACGCTCCATGGCCTTGAATATAAGGCTCGTCAGACTGATGGGACAGTAGTTTCCAGGATTCAAGGTGGATCCCCCCTTATGGAGTGGGATAACTGTAGCTCTGCGTCACTCAGTGGGCATGAAACCTGAGGTGAGGCTATGATTAAACATGACACTTAGGTGAGGTGCCAGTTCGTATAGTAGTTCATGTAGTACACAGCCCGGGATGTCATCTGGTCCCATGAATGCTGTATTCTTAGCTTTGGAGAGTGCATTTTTTACCTGTGTGGCCATTATTACCGGAATTTGGCAATCTTCCGGTATTGAGATGGGCCATTTAGGGAGTGAGAGGGGAGTGAAGCTGGCACTGAATCGATCTGCCAGGATATTTGCAATATCCTTGGGATCAGTATATTTAATGTCATTCTGTTTTAGCTCAGAGCAGATCTGAGCATTGCCATTAAGATTCTTGACATAGCTATAGAATGCCTTGTGGTTGTCTTTGGAATCTTTGGCAATTTTATTTTCGTAACTAGCTTTGGAGGATTTTATGAGGGATCTCAGTTTCTTACTGAGGCTGGTAAGGGAGTTTTTTGCATCCTGGGATTTTCCTCTTTTCTGCAACAGTTTCTTCCTTTTGTTGTAAAGTTTGTTTATGGCAGGGAACCACCAGATTGGCTTCCTTTTTTTGGATGAGAGCATCTTGGTTCTATTTGGGATGGCACGATTCATGCATGAGTGGATGTGCTCGTACAGTGCCTTAATGTAGGATTCAGCAGTTGAACTTTCAGTTCCTGTCTGCATGGGTGTCATGAAGTTTGTCACTTCTGACTTGAGTAGCATGAAGTTGGCTTTGGAGAAATTTTTTATGGAGGTTTCCTTACTGGGGGGTGGGGGTGGGATGTGGATGTTAAGGGTGATTAGCTTATGGTCAGACCTGACTAACGAGGGGGTGACCATAAGTGTGGAGCATCAATTTCCCATGTTGGTAATGACCAGGTCTAGGATATTGGAGCCCCTGTTGGGACTATGGATTTGTTGATCCAGGGTGTTGGAATTTATGAATTCCAAGAACCTTTGGGCAAAGGTGTTGGTACATGAGTAGTTTTCCCAGTTAATGGCAGGGTAGTTAAAATCACCTAGTATTAGGGTGTTTGGTTCTATCTTAATATTTTCCAGTATGTTTAGAAAGGTATAGTGAGAATCTTGGAGTATAGTGGGGGATCTGTAGCAAGCTACAATTTGGATTGCAGTCTTACCTAGTCTATTGAGATAATGAACATTAGATTATTGTATTTTGTCACACACAATAATCTGTGGTCTCTGAGACAAAAAATAACATAATTTGTGCTGTGGTGAGTGTGAAGTGTCAGCAGTGTTTGTTTACATGGCAGGGTGCTTATTACAATCTGCAAATTTTCTCATTACTGTGTTTCCATGAAAACTTATGTATTACTACTTTTAAGTTGTAGGTAACTGCCAGCTGTAATAATGGTAATGCTTAGAGCATTGGTGTTTATGACTACAATCATATGTTATAACATACAGAGTCTTTTCCACAGTTCCATGAGGTTTTAAGCTGTACCATAACAGGAATGAAATGCATAAAGCTGAAAAGTATCCTAAGCCCCCTCCTTTTTTATTTTAGTAACTTATTCCCCTTTGAGCTAAACATTGAACTATGTGCTTCAAGGTTAAATTATAAGTAACATAAATGTCATACTTAATTCACAGTAGTTTAAGGTCAAATTTGCCATACACATCTCTTAAAGATAGACTTGATGACGGTGCAAGTGATTTTGGAGAGGGGCTGTCATGAGAGCTAGATGGCGAGTTGGTCCAGTGTTGTGACCTCCCTGATGCAGGTGATACTGTAGACACTGATCTGACAGTGCTGAAGGAACATGAATGTGACCTGAAATGACAGCCTCTGCTAGGTGTAGATGAATGCTGTCCTGGCATACATGAAGTTCTTAGTGCTTGCTACCCCCAGCTAATTACAATACTTTCTTAAGAAGAACTTGTAGTCTCATGTGATCTGCTCCCACATGTCTGTACAGTACCCCATCCTCTGCCCCTTCCAAGACTGAATGATTTCTACTTGAGTCTGGTAGTGTACGAATGGAGGCAGCCACCAATACTTGGTGTGACACCATACTACACATGTGATCATGGCATTATCCCTGCTCTCTGCTATTTCAAAGTGGTTCTGGAAATCATTATGCATACCCTGGAGGACTCTGACCATTTCCAGCTGACTCTCTGCGTCAGTGCTCTGACCCCTAACAATGTCACAACACATTTGTTGCTGGGTAGCCAATGCTTTGTGTGTTTCCTGTGGCAGCTGTAACAAATATCTGTGCCTCGCTCCCCTTTGTAAACATATCTCTGTGGACACTGTTACCTCTGAATGTCTGCGGTCATCCTGAAAGTGTTCTCCTGGGTTTGGAGATCCTGGTTTAGATGAGCAGGGGTTTTCTTAGTGTACAAAAGTGAGCATAATGCCAGCTTGTGCTTCACTTTGTGATGCACTACCACTTCCTGCAGAGTCACTAACATGTTATGAGGTATGAGATCTTCTCATTAAACTTTGGGACCACATGCTACTTTCCTCATGCTGCCTCATAAATACAACCATGTTATCATCATCGCCATCATCTTCAATAGCCATTCTGCCTGCTATCTTCCAAACTTATTGGTATAGTGAAACTGATTGCTTCTGTTGCTGACCCTGTAAAATGATTTGAAAACATTACTAATAAAGAAATAGCACACACTGCTGTATTCTTATTAAGGAGGTATTGGGGGAGGCTTACCATGCACACTGCCTTCATTGTCATTCTGTGCAGATAAGGACTATTGCAGTACTTTAGGTACTAGTTAAATGACCTCCAGTGTTTTTTTTTTAAAGAACAGAATATTGTTCATGTCAGCCCCAAAAAAATATTTATTAGTATAATAATTGTATAAGATTTCTTCTACAATATTAACTGCATGTACAAGATGGCTGAACTCTAGTCAGAGTACAGGATGTGAGTTTTAGTGTCAAGTGAATGACCAGCACATATTTTAGTGAAAAATGACCAATTGTGTTACTTCTGAAAACATTTTTAAATCATTAGCCTTACGTGCTTTGGACTCTTAGGCTTCTTAGGCTTAAAACTATCAAAGCTCACACTTTTGTGCAACTGAGTAACTGAAAACTTCCTTGAATTGCTACATTTTTCTGTGTGTGTGAACACCATACCTCTCAACCTGTCAGAGCAAAAAATAGGGAAATTTTTTAAATTTTGTTCTTACAAACTTAGAAAGTTGACAGAATAAAATGTTTTGCACTAGCATGAATCTTCTGGTGGGTATGAAGTCTGAAACTCAAATGTCTGTCATTATTTTCTGAATTCAGTATTATAGTCAGTGAGTTGCCAGAAAGCCAACATTTTATGAGGAACAGGCAAAAAATATAAAGGAAAAATCTGGACATTCTGTGAAAATCTGTATGGTTGAGAAATTTGGAACACTATCTGGCTGAATACAGTTCACAGACTATTACATGCAAAGTATAATCTTTTAAAACATCATTTCACAAAAAGTGTATCAATTTGTTTATAACTTGAAGTAAAGGGAAGATTGGCATAGTATGAGAATTCTGATAGCAATATATTTTCTCAAACACACAGTATGTAAGTACTGCAGTGAGTGGAGTGCCATGCAAATAAGCACTAGCCATATAAATGGTAATAAGGAAAATTAAATGCATATAAGCAACACGTGTCTTATGTTTTCTCTTTATAGCCGAAGAAGAAATCGCCTACAACAGGTGACAGCAGGAAAGACAATTGGCCAGATGGGTTTGAAGAAGCTGATAAGCGTGAATAAAGTAATAAGTAGTACTGTGTCATAAACTGATTTCATTAATATATATATAAGGAAATAGTTTATAAAGAATAGTAACTGAAGCACTAGAATGCATTCAGTATATTACTGCAAGCAAGAGTGAGTATATAAATGCAGTATGTTGGCTTTAATTCATTTTATTACTGTATGTAAATAATGTATACAGTATAGTAGCTGAAGCATTAGAGTGCATTCAGAACATTAATGCAACCAAATGTAATATAAAATGCAATTTTCTTCAATTAACTGATTTTATAAGATGTAAGTATTTATAAAGGGTGCTTTCAGTGCAATATTGCAAACAAATGCAAGACTGCAAAATGTAAACCCCACCAGAACTTGATAACAGTACTGTCTCCTACCAAATCTGCATAAGCAATTCTCATAGTATCCTCACCATGTACACATATGTATTTCCTAAATCAGTAGTCCCATGTCTGCATAAGCACTTCCCATACATTCTCTTTTACTTCAGTAAAAGGTTATAAAAATAAAAATTGTTTAAAAGTAAAAAAAGAATGCTGTGTAGCATGATGTGAGAATTTATTGTGTGCATTTGCTCTTTTGTCACCCCCCCCCCTTTTCTCTCTCTCTCTCTCTTTTTAATTGTGCATTTCATTCTACTTTTTTATTTTCTTTCTCTTCCATTTAGGTTCATTTTTTTATAGATCCAAAGTCTCAGGAGCAGCCTGGGCACATAACTCCCAGGCTAGACAACATTCACCCTCTGCCCATCCAAGGACATCCTTGCAAGTTTAGTGAGGTGGCAACAGTCATGCAGCACCCCAGGCATGTGGCAGCCTGGCAAGTTTCATTGAATTGGGGCTTCAGGACTTGATTTGATGATGTACTGGAGCAGGTCATGGACATATGGATTTAGGCAGTCAAAACCTCTCTACAGAATGTTCAAGACATGCTATCCCAGTTGGTGCTGACCACTGTACCATTACAAGCCCCTACCCCCTCGATACTGGGGTCCTCCACTGCACCACCATCTGGCACTGGAAACATATGAGGCCCTGTGGACAGGGGACTCCTGCTGGCATCTCCTTAACCCTCCTTCCCTTATCCTTTCTTCTGTACCCTCATACTTATTTCCCATGCCCACTACCCTCTTATATAAAAAATGTTTCAAAAATTAACGGTCTATTCCCTGCAAAAAGCATAGTGTCCTTCCTCTTCCACATCCTCCAGCACAACCACCTTGATGCATTACTTCTTAGTCTCCTTTGTTCTGTCTCCCTTTTATCAATCTTTCCTATCTCCCCCTTTTCACTCTTTATCAAAAAGATCAGGATGCCTAACTAAGGGTACTCCTATATAAAACATATTAAACCACTTTATTTTTTTAAATATTAATAATAAAAGCTGCACAGTTCACAGCTTGCTTTAAGTCTTTTATGTGTGACAGCACATAACCACATCCATCAGCAAACTCTGAATACATACAAAGTGATATGAAGTTTCCAACTTTCACATAGTACTCCATCTCTACTTAACGGTTATCTTTAAGTACTTTGACCTTCTGCCATATGTACACATTTTTCAAAACACATTTATGTTTCCTAATTCAGCATGAATAACCTGTGCTTAGCTTATTTGCCTTTACACAGAGCGGCACATCTTGTGGACAACTACTAGGTATCTGTGAACTCCTGAACTATGAATACCAGCCTCAGTTTATATGCCTGCCTTTTGTTGTATACTTGTATTTGCTTCATCTTTTTCTCATCGCATAAGAAATGGTCAGGATGTGCTTTACAGAGGTTACTGTTATGACCTTATGAAATGCTTGGGTATATGTTCAACATTTGGTTTGAGAGTCTGGTAACTAACCCGGGCAGCAAAAGGATTTAAAAAAGTGCATGTACTTTGTTTACTGTCCATGCCACATTTGAAAATGTCAATGAGTAACACTTGTCCTTACCTAACAACTCTGTAAGGTGATAGTAAATTGTTGGCAGAATCATCTCAGGTGGTCTGCCTGGCACATAGTGTGACCAATGCATTATAGTGTCCATCGCTCCCAGGCAGGAGAATTACAATTGTCAGTGTTAGCTATTTGCAAGTCTTCTAAATTATCCCAATGGGTGAAAAATATCTTACAATTGCAAGTCTTCTAAATTATACCAATGGGTGAAAAATATCTCATTCCCTGCAAATTCTACTGGTCTTTAAGGAAGACAATCCAGGTAGTTTCCAGCTCATGACATTTCAGAGCACCACCTCCTTACCTGGCCATAATACGTGAAATTATCTTGGCTGTAGGAAACAGTATTATAAAAAAAGAAAAGAAAAACAAAGATTATAAAGCTGCATTAGTATATCAAGTGCCAGGTAACATTGATTATACCTGAAGCAGATTATTTCTCACAGAGGTGAACATTTTGAGGTGTCACTACATTCTTGCATTACCACAACAGATGGCACAAGAATTCACACTGCCTTCTTTCTACCTACAGCGTGTCAGAGTTACTTACTCTAGATGTTAGTGTTTTCAACTCTGCTCAGAGCTGCTATGCTGGTGTCAAATACATGATTTATATACATTGATGATTATTGGGGTATCGAAATATGTTTGTTAGAATGCTGTCAGTTCATGTTTGGTTACTGAGATTATATAGTATTTCACAGCATAATTTTCACAGTTTGTCATACTCCTCCTCTGCCTGCTCTAAGTATTTCTGACATGTATCAGAGTGTGTGTGTGTGGCACTATCACCTCACTGCCAGTTTTCAGTGTTCTGTAATATTTACGAGAGTCCATTATTCTCATAACTGGTACATTTAACAAACTTTACATGTTGCTGTGATAGTATTACACAGATGTTTTGACAGCTCTTAGAGCTGGTATAAATGTTTACTACTTTATATATGTACAGATTACTTATTTATTCTATAGCTTCTAAGGGTTTGCTATTCCTAGGTCAAAATAAGACAGATGCAGTGAACGTGAAGATAGTGTCCTCACTGAGGCCTTATGCTAGAATGGCATGAGTTACCTATGCCAGGGGAGTAAGACTACAAGAGACAGGTTGTGAGTGTCCATTTACCTTCAAGTTTGTACTGTAGCTGTCTGGCAGACATATGGGGGTCATTTTAGAAGGGCAAAGTCTAAACCTGAGTCCTGAAAGTTTAAAAACTAAATGTGGTTCAGACAAAAAACAATGAATTACAAAAGTCATTGTTACACCTTTAAAACATTGTTTTGCCCTCTTCCAAACCTGCTGCTTATAACTCCGGGATAACCTCACCACAGGCTTGGGGAAATACTGTCAGATAATCTCCAGCTCAGCATATGTTCCTCCATATTCACACTTTGCCCACACAATAAGATGAGTTGTCATGGTCTAGCCATTTGTTTACATTTTGTGTTTAACTTTCTCTTCTGTTTACATGTGGCACTTGTGCTTTTTGCAAGAGAGAAACATGCCCACTGTACCATTCATATTTAAGCTATTTTTACACCAAAGTGCTCCTGGACCTGCTCTAGCAGCATTCAGTAAATGCTTCTTCAACAACAACCTTGGTGCTTATTAGGTGTCATGCTATTCTCAATGTGTCTGGGGACACTGGTGTGTGGT
The DNA here is from genome assembly GCF_019279795.1 of Protopterus annectens. NCBI lineage: Eukaryota > Metazoa > Chordata > Ceratodontiformes > Protopteridae > Protopterus > Protopterus annectens. The sequence goes on along the minus strand of NC_056748.1, from coordinate 779,659,650 downwards.
CTGAGAACAGTGCACACATCCCAACAGGGGCTGTAACAACACAAGGCACTACTATCTCATCCATGTCTGACTACACTGATATCATTGGTGGCTTGCAGTCTCAGACACCCAGTCTCTTTGACAGTGCTACAATATTTCCTACCACTGTTCTGGGTCCTGCTTCACATGCTGCACAAGATGTGATAACTGTTGACTTCTTACTGTGGTGTGGTTCTGGCCATCCATGATCTGAGCAGAGTGAGATGCAGGATGTAGATTTTGTCATGGATGGGTCCCCATCACTGTAAGGCATGTCTGTAGTGGCTCTGGAACATCAAGGAGCCACAGCAGATGTAGAGGTGTGCATATTCATGCTAATGCAAAATGTGGCCATACGGTATTCATACTGGTGCGTGACAACCAACTTCTCAGGTATCTTTAACCAAAAGGTTACTTCAGCATAATGTGCAAATGCAAAGGAACAGCAATCATTTACTGGCTTACACTAAAGTATCCTGAGAGTAATGCATGATACCAAGGACCAGTGACACTGGGAGTAAAGTATTCTAAGTCAATATGCTTCACTTTTAGTAAGCCAAGTCATACTTTAAGCCAAATAATATTCCATGCTAAAGCCATGATGCATACTTTCCATGATATGGCATAAAGTTCTAGGAATGTTTCATTCTATGTCCCTGGATAGTTGCCAATGTGCAGTTATATGCTCTCCCAGCCAGAGCTGGATCAAGGCCAAATGGGGCTCTAGGTAGGGTTATAGATCAGGGCTCCCCCTGAGCAGCCCCTCCTGTGGCAATCCCCTAACCCCCATGCAGTAGACCCCTTCTCAGCCATTCCAGCATTCCACTACTAGGCTATTTCTCCCCAGTTACCATAAACACTGTTCAAACCTGTCAATGTGCATACTGCTTTTTTATCTACTTCTACAATGATTACAGATACTGAAATAAAATAGCACAAACACTAATAGCCTTTTGCTAAACAAACAACACAGTCTCACAATGAAAATAGACACCATGAGCAGTAAACTTCTCTGACCTTGAAACTCACATTCTTTGAAACAGCATTAAAACCCACATTCAAAGAAAATGCATCTAGCCAGCAGAGGATTAAGTTTTCCTTTGGCCCATTTTTAATTTCTGATGAAATCCCCAGTTTAGGGGATGAAAGCTCTCAATCTGTGTCTTTGTATGTTGGAAGAATAAAAATAGCTTGGACTGAAGAGTTTGGCTGACTGAAAGTGTTTCCTAATGCTTTACAGTGTTTGCTTTGGACTTTTTTTAGTTATATTTTACACTGTGGTTACTTTTTTTTATTTGTAGTTTAAATTACAAACATATGAGCACACACTTTCTCTCTCATACAGAAATGGAATGGCTAGTTTAAATTACATACACATACATACATACACACAGGATTTCTTTCTAGTTTAAATTACACTTTCACACACACACACACACACACACACACACACACACACACACACACACACACACACACACACACACACATTTATCTTCTCTCTTAAAGGAACAGCTAGTTTAAATTCCGCACATAAGTGAGGAATGCGTTTGCTTTCTACTTCCATGGTGGCAACGCACACATGGTTCGCCTTAAAGAAGAAGAAACCACCATCACAGTGTTTAGAAGTTTTTTGTTTTGTTTTGTTGTGTTTTAAATATATTATTAAAATGAATGCTTAAGCCTCCTGACCAGAGTGGCCGAGTGCCCCCCAGCCACGGGGCCCTTGGCAACTGCCTATGTCACCTTTTGCTGGATCCAGCTCTGGTCATAGCCACATTAATGCTGCTTCAACACTCAATGGTGAGCATTATGATGTGGGTTAGTGGTGTACTGATCACATAAAGTCGTAAGTTTTTGTACTTAAAATCATATGTTCTTTGACCTGAGTTGCTTATTCCACACTCATTTCCATGAAATGGTTTTCTACTTAAGTCTTCTTTTCTTTTTTTCCGTTGCTTCACTCTACTTTGCCTTTAACCATTGCAGATCACAAGACATAATCATTTCTAGATTCTGCCCTTATATTTCAAGAAGCTTCTGCTTCTTTGTGGGAGAGGATAGTCAACTATCCAAGAAATTGTATTCGTTGCTACTAATAGAATTTTGTTTATTTCACTTTTTCCTTTTCTTGCAAATCCTATAAGAAAATTAATTATTCGGGTAAGTCAGTTTCATTACTCTTTTATTTTGAAGTTTTACTCCTCGATCTGCATATCCAAACTATGGAACTCTATCCCAGATTCAATCAGAACTATATCTAGCCTCCATGTATTTAAGTCCTCTGTCAAAGACTTTCTCACTAACTCATGGCTATGCCCATGCACATCCCCTGCATGATCTATATTAACAAATACTTCACATTCTTACTAACCTACTCTGTCATCATACTATTTCAACATGTGCCCTCCCCCAATCTTAGGGAGGACTTGTATCGTTTATGTTTATTTCCTAGCATAGTAGACTATATAATATTTTTGTATACACTGTTGTATTTAATCATCATTTTTTTAATTTTTATTTTTACATCACTGGGGTCTCCTCATGCTTAATGTATTTTATGTATCCCATTTTCAAACTGCATGTGTAATTATCTCTCTAGGTATCTATATATATATGCTCTAATTGCATTTGTGTTTTATTTGGTGTTATTTAACTCTCTGGAGGTTTTCATCCTGAGCCCCCCTGAAAATGGGTATTTTTTTTTACCCAGTTGAACTTTCCTAGTAAACAAATGTCAATAAATAAAAATAAAATATATAACCTTTTATTTTCCCTTTAAGAAAAGTTGTCTTTAATTTAGAAAAGAAAATACAGTGTTATTTTACTATACATAATTTCCCAGTCTTCTTACACTATTTAAATTAATTACATTTTCAATCAATGTCCTTCTCTTACTAATTTCTGTCAACATTTCTTACTCAATCTATTCCACATAATAAAGGGGACAATTGAGTTGTTTCAGTTGCATCCCTTGTCATATGCATGCATAATATATTTTTTTCTGAGTACTGACTTGTTTTGTTTTCTTAACCAAAACCCATAACAAGTAGTCCTGATTCTTTCATACTGTATCTTAACACTATAGCTTTTCTGATTTAATAATAATAATATTCTGCTTGTCATGTGATTAAGTTACTTTAAGTAATTAATGCATTTTAAATAAAGGGCAATATGCCTACTGCAGTGTGGATTGCAATAACTTGATTTTCTGAAGGTAATAGTTTTAAATATTTCTGTATAATGAGTTATCATCAAATGTTCACTTATGTTTTGTGTTGCGATATACTTTATGTTGGTTGTGTAATTATACATTTTCTGTGTCTTTTGAAAATTTGCACTGATAATGGTTTGAGTTTTTGATGGTGTGTTTCATTTTTTTTTTTACTGAAATACATTTTGCCAGGTTTTTTTTTTTCTTTCTTTTTTATGTTTGATACAAACTCATTTATAACTCTAGAAAGACTTGGATCTTGCCATCCTGTGTACCCAATAAAATTCTTAATACTTTTTGTCATTTCCCATCTCACTCTTTCTGTTTTTTTTTTTTTTTGTATTTAATATTTCCTTAATTGGGGTAGAACACTGGTTCAATGGAGTTTTCTAGCATAGACATGCAGACATATTTTATATACAGACACATCAGAGAAAAAAGGTCATTGCTTTCAATTCGTCTGTTTTTCATGTTTTGTTTTGTTTTTTTTCATTCTTGGATGCAGTTTATTCTGTATTTTAGTTCATCATTATTGAGATGTGCAGGTTGGTTTAGTCTCAAAGGCTGAGCATAAGGGAGGAAGGAGAAGATATGAGGGAAGGGCGGAGGTAGGGGATAGGAGACCAGAAAAAGAAGGGTTGAAGTAACTAGTGAAAGGACAGGAGGAGGAGGATGCAGGGATCCTACAGGACAGTGTGGGCTGGGAAGAAGTTGAAGATGCAGAGGAGATTAGAAATTCTGTAGTCTGTAGTGCCATTATGGAGAAGCTCTGCCTGAAGAATGGGGTTTCCTCAGAAGGGCAGTGAGGGATAGAGAGGACTGTGACCCAAGACTGAAAGAAGAGTTTCCTGAGAGTCTACAGAAGAAGAAAACGAAGGCATCTTGGTCCATCATGTTCATGTTGAAATTAATTTGTTTCTTTACAAAAGTTTTGCTACATTGCAGTCTCCCTTTAACCATCAACAAAAATATTTTTCTTTTCCCCTTGGGGAGTGGGAGTGAATGGCAATGAAGGTCTATGAACAGGGAGCTACCACATCAAATAGTCATTCTCCACTGAACACTGACTGAATTTGTCAGCTCCACTGGAAAAAGCCAAGAACTCTCATCTGACCATAAATTCATTAAAGCAACCCTAATGGCATTGCTATAGATAGGTGCACTGGCTGTCAATGCAGCTCAGTGATGTGTCATTTCTCTCTCAACACTGAAGAGCAACAATAAAAAAAAACTGTGTTCCGAGCTCACAAGAAATAAATGTTATTCTTTCTAAACAATTGTAGCAAGCCACTTGGTACAAATATAATAAGTAACTTGTTACATTTTAATTATGCACAGATCACTGAAAAAAAGTAGTAGCTTTCCATCCCTGATTGCAGATGTGATATCATCATTCAGATAATCCAGCTTCCAAAAGCTGATTTCTCTAAGTCAGTAAAACTGGTACTGTCCTGCACTGACACACAATCATTGCAGGCTACCAGTCATGATCCTGGGCGACTGTAACTATCCAACCATAGATTGGAAGAAATACTCGTGCCAAAACACAAATGCCCAGAGATTCCTTGATCTCGTCAATGCAAATGCCTTGGACCAGTTGGCTGACGCACCGACAAGAAATGAAAATATCTTGGACTTGGTATTAACAAACATGAGTAACCACTGCAGCATCCCTACAGTGTCATCATCCCTGGTAAGACCAGACCACAAAGCAATCATTTTCGAAGTCACCATCTCCCCCAACCCCACTCTAGAGAGGGTCAAACAAAAAACTTCTCCAAAGCTGATTACAACCTCATGAGGGAAGGGATAAACAGCTTCACAGCCCCCTCCCCCTCCATAGGAACTGGCACATATGTCCAAACCTACACCAAAGTACTATATGAGCATTTATATAGCTGCATGGATTCAGGAATACCAGACAGGATGAAATCCTCCTCCACAAGGAATAGTAAACCTATCTGGTGGACATCCACAATAAATAAACTCGATAATAAAAGGAAAATAATTGCTGTCCAGGACCAAGAAGGAGCAGGTGCCTAATTGTAAGCTATCTCTCCTTAGGCTGAACAAGCAAATAAGAGCACTATTGAAATCCTCCATAGCAAACTTTGAGTCCAAACTGGCCATATCTACTAAAGACAATCATAAGGCCTTCTTCACATATGTCCACAATCTCAAGGGAAGCACTCAAATCTCCACAGAACTGGTGGTCAAGGACACCACATACACAAATGCTGCAGATATAGCCAACCTACTGGCAGACAGGTTCAGTGAAAACTTTACTCCTATGTCCCCCCAATCAGTAAAACAGGACATCCCCAGTACCTGCCCCCTCCCCTTATCTCTAGGAAGCAAGTCATCACTGTCCTCTCGAAGGCAAAAAATACAGTCTCCGTGGGACTCGATAACATCCCAGGCTGCATCTTACATGAACTCAAACAGGAACTTGCAGCACCATTAGGCACCCAATTCAACTAAAGCCTGAGTATCGGCTTTGTCCCAGCTGAGTGGAGAACAGCTACTGTCATCCCTTTGCACAAAGGTGGAGTATCCACTGATCCAGGAAATTATAGCCCCATCAGCCTAACTAGCCTGATTTGCAAGGCCATGGAGTAGATTATCATGGACCTCATTAACAAGGGCATTAATAACCTCCAGACACTTGATCCCACACAGTTTGGTTTTGTCAAGGGGAGACCATGCCTGTTAAATCTGGTCGACGTCTTTGAGACAATCTCCAAGGCCACAGACAAAGGGAAGATGGTGCACACCACCTACCTTGACCTGGCCAAAGCCTTCGATACTATTCCCCACTCAGGTATTATAGATAAATTCTTTCAACTAGGCATCAATCCATATGTTATCAGATGGGTAGCAAACTGGCTCACTGATAGAACCCACCTAGTCAAAATAGGGGAAGCCACCTCAAGTAGCAGACCCATAACAAGTGGTGTACCCCAGGGATCAGTCTTGGGACCTCTGCTGTTTGGGATATACTTCTCAGAGGTGCAAGAGAAATCTTGTGGGCTATGGCTGACCAAGTTTGCAGATGACTGCAAGCTGGGTGCTGTCATCAGTTCCCCTAGTGATGTGGATATCTTGCAAGAGGGTCTCACCCAAACAAATAATGGGTGCCAGAAACATGGCCTCAAACTGTATGCCAAAAAATGCATCATCATCCCTTTTGGGGAGAGTGACGTTCCCACAAATTATCACACTGATAATAAGGTCCTAAGCATGCAATCAGTCATGAAGGGCTTGGGCAACCAGGTTGATAGCAAACTGACTTTTGATTCCATATTGCCACCATTGTATGGAAAGTTTTCTACATGGCCCACCTCATTAGTACGGGTATCTCATCCAGGGACAAAGTGGTCATAACATCCCTGTATTCTTCTCTTATAAGACCCATTATTGAGTACAATGCCCCTTTTGGCATGTACCTCACAAAGCAAATGCAGCAGCTGGATAGACCACAGAGGTTCCTCACCCAGAGAATCCAGGGCTGCAAACATCTACCCTACACAGACAGGCTAAAAGCCCTGTCCCTCTACTCAGTCTTCTACAGATTCCTCAGAGGTGACCACTGTCTGGCATACAAATCAATATCAGACCACAACTTGATGGGACTGCTGCACATCTGCAAGTCAAGCTCCACTCGAGCAACCCGCACGTGCAACCTCAACCTGGTCTGTGACATCAATAGGACTTGGTGGGACAGATTTGTATCCCAGAGAGTCCCCCCTTTTGTGGAATAGACTCCCTCTCCACATAAAGCAGAGCACCTCATTAACCCTTTTTAACTGGATAACTGGACGGGGAACAGAAAATGCACCCCTGGAATTCCACCTGTGTCCCTGCTGGACAGTGGCATAGGGTGCTGACTTGTTGGAACATGGGCTACATTCTTGGCTAGGCTTGTGAGGGCCTCAGGGCCAATAGCCTAGTAATTTCCTATGTCCCCCAGCACCTTGCACCTTGGGTGACTGCCACCTTCACCCGACCCCAAACTATTCTAATGCCTATTGGACTAAATTATGTATCTTAGGAACCAATCTAGGACCATTACTGTACACTTAAATTAATTTGATAAGTTAAAATCTCAAGAGACCAACTGGGTGGTTAAAAATTCCAAAATAATGCCAACAGTTAGCGCTTTCATCCTTTATTATTGGGAATTCATCAGAGTCTCTGCATAAAGATTCTACATTTGCAGAACTCAGTGTGTTAGTAACTGTAGCAAGCAGCTTCTAGTACTCCAGGCTTGGAACAGCAGATATTCCACTGCGCTTTCCAGGCAACATAAGGAGGGTGTTAAGGTGCATAATTCAAACACTAAACCCAAAAATAGAGGAGATACTGTAGGCACCAGACTGTTGCTCATTCAGCCTAGGTATAAGATGAGGTATTCAGAAGGTATTTTGTCCTGGCTAGTAGAGATCACCCCCCAACATATAAACACATGGTGATGGAGAGTTAACTAGTTGATGAGGGAGGCTAGCTGACCAAACGTTGCTAAAGGCAAAAAAAAAAATATGTGCAAAAATCAGTTGTGTCAGTTATCTTATGCAGTTAAGTAGTATTTTGTGCTCTGGGAAAAACAGAAAAATGTTGCCTGTGTGTAAAAGTGGTAGCAGTCAGGAGCAGTGTATTGTTATTTTAGAAAAACGCAAGGGACAGAAAAAGTCTACATACATTTTTGGTGTTTGATAACAAACATTTCATGAGAGGGTGGTTAATATGAACATAGTTTGTCAGCTCTGAAGCCAAAAAATAAAGTGGAAATAATTCAAAAACAATTGTTAAATTTCAGATGGAAAATCCTGAGTATGAGTGAAATAAAAGCTAATGCCAGCAAATTGATGAATTATATAGATCCATAAACTCCGAAGTAATGAAATTATTTTTCCTGTTATAAACTGAAATACATATATTTTGAATTGTTTAAAAGAAAAAAAAAATCCTTTAATTACTGAAATCTCTTATGTGCATAAGAGAAGCAATGTTTACTGTTTGAAAGACTTCACTCACAAAAATTCTTCTACAGGGATGGTTACATCAAATCAAACAAGAATGTAAATTAGGAAACTTCAAGAAAATGGTATACAAATAAATATTCAGAATGATATGCCACAGATAATTGCTTTTCATCCTTAATATTAACCAGGAGGCATGTCTTGAATCACAAATCTGAAATCAAAATTGTCACAACCTCTGTTCTATCTTTTGAACTACTCATCACAAACATCCCAACAATAGCACACAGAATAGTACACAGGCAGGCACTGGCCAAACAAACATCACAACACTGCCATACAGATCAGTACACAAACAGGCAGTGGCACCACAAATGGCCAATACCACCACACAGAATAGTTTACATTCCCCCATCCGTATCACACAGAATAGTACACAGTTAGGCAATGGTACCACAAACATCCCAAAAATACCACACAAACTAGAATACAGTCAGGCAGTGACACCACAAACATCCCAAAAATACCATACAAAACAATGGATAGCTAATGAGACCTAGTACACATTTACATATGGTATCAGTGTAGCACTGATAATCTGTTACACAATTCACAAGTACATCACAAAGATATGCAGGCAGGCAATGGCACCACAAACATTCCAAAAATACCATACAAAATAATAGACAGATAGCTAATGACAACAAGTACACATATACAGATAGTGTCACTGTAGCACTGATAATCTGTTACACAATTCACAAATACATCACAAAAATGTAGGCTGTAGCAGACCAGGTACAAAGCAATACCAAAACAATGTTAGACAAACACAACGGGGATACTAACCCATTAATAATAGCAAATATGATTGTAGCTAATTTTACAAAAGTCACCTCCAAGTGAGAGGTTTGTCCACCACATGTTAGGCAACACACACAGCCTTGGCTACTCTGCACTTTAGTCCCAAGGCAGGAAGAGTTTGATCATTTCTGAATGGATGCACAAACATGGAACATCCTGTGTAACATCTGCAGAAGACAATGGCACATGGCAGTAGGGTATAGCTTTTACACTTGACATTTGATGGACTAAAATCCTTGATAGCTGACATGTACTACTGATGATTAACTGATGCATGTCAACTATCAAGGATTTATTCCATCAAATGTCGGGTAGCATGTGACTACATTGGTTCCATCATCAGCACGTGTGTGTTATCCAGGTAGAAGCAATGCCAGTGTGTGGCACTCCACTACCTTATATCCCATCCCTTGACAATAGTCTCATCCATCGTGGTTGGCTTTTACATTAACCCCAGTGTGAACTGCACAAACACCAAAAGAAGATACCTAAAAGAGGGTCCATAAGACTGTTAGTAGTATAACTGGACAGTATATCCCAACAACCTTAAAATGAGGTTCCAGTGCATGCATAATTCTTGTGCTACCCTGCAGTACATAACAACGGATCAACATGGGGTACATCTCTTGCCTATATTAACTCATTCTCTCCAATGGAGCTCAGGAATTTTGCACTTTAACTTCCAATGGGTGGAGCCTAAGCTTTTTGACAAGAATCAAATTATGTTCTCACATTTCAAACAAGTGTTCATATTTCTGGAACCATAGTGGTTATGAAAGAAGTATAAATGGCAAACTTTTCATCACAAACTATTTTTACAGTGGTAATATTGTTTACATTCTAGGTCTTAAACTGGATTTTATAAGTCACAGTAAACACAGTAACTATTACATTTGTAATATTTTGTAAGCATCTTACAATATCACATTCAGGTTACATACATACTGTCAGCAGCATTTTATTCATCTAGCTGAGAGCAGAGTTCTGTGTGTGTTACTTGGTTGTTGAGAAATTTAAAAAATATGAAAATTATATCTATATAAATTAATATCATAAAAAACAACAGTTAATATCTATTTACCTGCACTAGACAGAGATCAAACATTAATGCAATTGAATTTGTCATTGTGTAATTGAATTTGTCATTGTGTAAGCTTTAAGATCAAATGTTTTAAAACCTTATACATAGCATAGTTTTGGAATTATTGATGCAAATATGAACAAGCAATATTTGGCGCCTACAGGTGTCAGTAGGAGTTAACTGCAGATGCACCTGGAGGCGCTACTCGGATGTAATGAGTTAAGGCACAACATAAATATACCTCCATCACAATATTACCCAACAGATATACCCAGATGATGGGCTGGATAACCCAGCACCTTTAAGACAAGCTAGACAACATCTACAAAGACATAAGCATAGTAGAAACATGATACAGAGGTATGGCAAGTATTTAGGTAGAGATACATTGTCAAGAGCAAAAAGGTAAAAGTATATAAAAGGTACAAATGCATACACTGTGGAATGTACACATAGGCATATACATTTTTCAAAGCAGACCAGTCTGTATAAGAATGATTATGGCAAATTTTAATGAAATGGATCTCAAATGGAATATCATAATTTCCAAGGAATGGGAGTGACACACACATCAGGCATACTTCAAACAGGCCCCACACCTGTAAATGAGTCCCATCATTGTCTACAACAGAGGTGGTGCACTGTACGATGCTGTCAGGAGTCCCATCATTGTCTACAACAGAGGTGGTGCACTGTACCATGCTGCCAGGAGTCCCATCATTGTCTACAACAGAGGTGGTGCACTGTACGATGCTGCCAGGAGTCCCATCATTGTCTACAACAGAGGTGGTGCACTGTACGATGCTGCCAGGAGTCCCATCATTGTATGCAACAGAGGTGGTGCACTGTACGATGCTGCCAGGAGTCCCATCATTGTCTACAACAGAGGTGGTGCACTGTACCATGCTGCCAGGAGTCCCATCATTGTCTACAACAGAGGTGGTGCACTGTACGATGCTGCCAGGAGTCCCATCATAGTCTACAACAGAGGTGGTGCACTGTACCATCCTGCCAGGAGTCCCATCATCATCTACAACAGAGGTGGTGCACTGTACAATGCTGCTAGGTGTCCCATCATTGTCTACAACAGAAGTGGTGCACTGTACCATGCTGCCAGGAGTCCCATCATTGTCTACAACAGAGGTGGTGCACTGTACCATGCTGCCAGGAGTCCCATCATTGTCTACAACAGAGGTGGTGCACTGTACAATGCTGCCAGGAGTCCCATCATTGCCTACAACAGAGGTGGTGCACTGTACCATGCTGCCAGCAGTCCCATCATTGTCTACAACAGAGGTGGTGCACTGTACCATGCTGCCAGGAGTCCCATCATTGTCTACAACAGAGGTGGTGCACTGTACCATGCTGCCAGGAGTCCCATCATTGTCTACAACAGAGGTGGTGCACTGTACCATGCTGCCAGGAGTCCCATCATTGTCTACAACAGAGGTGGTGCACTGTACCATGCTGCCAGGAGTCCCATCATTGTCTACAACAGAGGTGGTGCACTGTACCATGCTGCCAGGAGTCCCATCATTGTCTACAACAGAGGTGGTGCACTGTACCATGCTGCCAGGAGTCCCATCATTGTCTACAACAGAGGTGGTGCACTGTACCATGCTGCCAGGAGTTCCATCATTGTCTACAACAGAGGTGGTGCACTGTACGATGCTGCCAGTGGTCACCTGTCAGTCTACTGACTGCATCTTCTTACATCTTTGACCTTTAATCTTGTTTCCAGACAAAGTAACTCAAGCAGGTAAACTCCAAGATCAGCAAACAGACAGAAACCAACACTAAAATCAGTTCAAGGACAACATGGTGGAGTAAATATCAAGCTTTAATAAAAAAACAATAAATATGATAAGCTTTTGTATAACATGCTTCTTTAGTTCAATTAAAACAGATAAATAAATCACTCTCATTTAAATAACTAAAAATGACAGGATAACAATTCAATTTTCATCATCTTAAAAAGACTGTTTCATCTTATCATACACATTTTTACCAAAGGTTTTAGGCTATAGCCACCATTTAAACCTGGTGGCCTAAAACAGAAATCCATTTATATTCTATGTCCGCTGTCCTAGTGAATTTATCTTTACCTCTTATATTTTGTTATATAATTTGTAGCACAGAAAACCTAAAATGATGATTATCTCATTATCAGAAGTATGCTTATATGAAGCACTTATACACGCTTTTCATCTTATATCAGATAAATACTCCCAATACATTATTTTAACTTTCTATTAACACTTGCCAATACAACATGCATAATATGTCAGACAAATTGTGATATATACCACATTCTTTCTATCACAATTAGCAGGTGTATGTAAATAGCCTATATGGTTAGTATTTGGATGTCTATTTGAGTCATGTTTATAAAACTATTGACAGAACTGACAGTTATAACATGGTCTAGTACCAGTTCCATGAATATTAATATTCTTCTCTTGTATAGATATATTCTGCCTATAAAACAACATCTGTTTCAGATTTTTTTCCTTTTTTATATGTGGCTGTAAGGGCTAGGTCAGCTGGGCATGAAGTGGGGCTGAGCATGCAGTGCAGCTGGATGAGGGATAGGAGAGCTGGGGTACTCTGGATGCATGCCATGCCCTTCCTGTGGATCACCCTGGCTGTGGCAGATGCCAGTCCCAACCAGTGTCCCGCATCATCCGGCAGCTAGCAGCTGACTTAGAACTGGTGTGGACTGGGGGAATCTGACTGTTTTAATTAAAACAAAGCATCAGGAAGGCCCAAGATGGGTGTTGACATGATATGATTCCTGCCCAGTCCTCTAAATGTCAAAGTGAAGAAATTCAATGAAGCGCAGGTAAATGGTGGGAGTATATATATGACTCTCTTAAGGTAGCCAAATCCTTAATCATCTCATTTGTGACACACATGAATGGATGAACAAGATTCCCAGTGTCCCTACCTACTATCTAGCAAAACAACAGCCAAGGGTATGGGCTTGACAGAATCAGTGAGGAAAGGAGGCCCTGTTGAGATTGTAGCTAGTCTGGATATTTGTAAATATGTGCTGATTTTAATACATTTACTGCATACAGACATATCCATATTACTCACAGGATCTTTATTTATTTGTATATCCAAAAAACAAATATCTTCTGAACTGTTTTTTTAATGTAAAAATACCATGGTGGAGTCAAATTACCCCAAAAAAGCCATCCAGACTTTTTTCATTTACACCATGTAACATAAAAATGTCATCAACAAATCTCTTATAGAATAAAATTTGACTTCTAAACTGATTTATCTGACTACATAAAAATGCATCTTTTCAGACCCAATACTAAATTAGCATAAGTATTATCGAAAGGACTTCCCATCACTAGCCCTTTAGTTTGTAAATAATATTAACTTTGGAAAAGGAAAACATTCTTTATTACTGACATTAGTGGATGACAGACCCCAGAAATTTCCGTGTTCACATTAGTGAACCCTGGTATCCTCTTGATCTTCCTCTTCCTCCTTTTTTTCCTTAGTGACTTGTTCCTTTGAGGCACAAATAAAAGGCCTGTATCTAGAAGTAACGGGATGGATGCATCAAAAGAGTCAAGTGTTGCACAGTCAGTTACATCAGTGCGTGCTGGTATAAATCGTGTTATACCCTTCTATCAACAGAGAACTGTGTGGGCTCAGTCTAATTCTGAATAGTAACACTGCATGCATTATACATTGCTTTAAGCCAAACAAAAACATTCCCCATCTTGAAATCATGTTCCGCCCTCAGTATTTTTTTATTTTAGTAGCTATCAAATGCTGCTCAAAGATTAATAACTAAGCCATCTTTTTATCATACACCTTGTTATTATTTCCACAAACTGTTGAAACTGATAAACCACGACAAGGCTCCTCAGTAGTTCACTCGAGTAGAATTTATTCACAATACACCAAAAAACACGAACAAAAGTAAAAGTAACAGTAGTAAGTACTTAGCGCTTTCACCCTGTAAAACCTTTAGGGCATCTTCAGAGTACTAAATAAATATCCATTCAACCATAGTTAAATACATTTTTCTTAAATTACACAACACCTGTCATTGGTTAATTGATTAATTGTTTAAATATTTAAAATTCATTTGTACTTTGTTATTAGTAAATATAGTACAATAGATTAAAATGCAATGTATTAAATACTATACCTGTTGTAAATATAATAAAATAAATATTATAAATATTATAAATATTATAAAAATTAAACTAATACATCAACATATAAAAACCTATGTAAGCTAAAAATATTATAAAACATTACTGGATGTTTTAGTTGAGTACTAATATTAAATAAAATCAAGTCAATACTATAAACCCATTATTTTATAATATTCTTCACCTTAAGAAAACATAAAATTAAAATTAAAATAACCATTTATGAACTGTATTGTGCTGTAAAGGCATTAGTATATCAAATACAATGTGATCTTTGTTTTAAAATACTTGAAATAGAAATATGTCCATTAATACCCGGTAACAAACTGGCATTAAGTCTTAACTGCCACAAACATTCTTTTGCTTCTAGCAAATTATTATAATCCCCTCCTTTCTCCCAATAATTGGGAATTCTATCAATTACAAAGAATATAAATCTCTTAAAATTCTCACATTTACTGCTGTGTACATATAGGGCATTCACCATCTTTTTATTTTTGATATCTCTATTGTGTTCGAGAATACGCTCCCTCAATTTCCTGGTGATTTTCAATACATAGTATGCTGGACAAGAAACACATGTAGCCAAGTAAACCACCATTTTGGTATTACAATTACAGTGTCCTGGGCATTTTAAGGATCTCCCATATCATTGCACCATAGTGTATGGTCCATCATTCACAAATTTACAACATTTACAAAAACCACACTTACTCATTTTTGACATGGTGTATGTACAACTACTGTTGTTATTTTCCATAATTTCTTTTAAATTAGTGCCCCGACTGTACATAACCTTTGGAAAATGCCCTATTAATTCATTATATTTTGTTCTGTTAGAAAAAACACTAAACCAAGTATCATTTAATATTTTGACTATAGTGTCAGAGTTGTCATTAAATGGTAAAATAAAAACATCTTTTTTATTTTTGTTGATATTTGTCTTCTCTATAGTCATAGTGTTTAGACCATCCTTTATAACTGGTTTATATAAAGTATTTCTTTTCATCATAACTTCATCATTTACTTGATTTACTAATTTTAGTGGATAGCCCCTATCTAAAAACATATCACATATTACTTTTAGTTCATAAATAAAATTGATATCTTCACTAATAATAGGTGATAGTCTGACCATCTGACCCTTTACAAGATTCTTTTTTTGAAAATATGGATGGCAGCTATCATAATGAAGGTAGGAATTTGAATATGTTTTTTTCCGAAAAATATTAGATTCAACCATATGCTTGTTAAAATACATAGTGATATCTAAATATTCACACTTTTCTT
The DNA here is from genome assembly GCF_019279795.1 of Protopterus annectens. Classification (NCBI taxonomy): domain Eukaryota; kingdom Metazoa; phylum Chordata; order Ceratodontiformes; family Protopteridae; genus Protopterus; species Protopterus annectens. Next base: position 779,644,020 of record NC_056748.1, on the reverse strand, counting down.
CATGTATTTTGGTTGTAAAATTCAAAAAAGTCGAAGACGAACCTAGGTAGCATACAAATTCATTTAGTTCATCTTTGTCACCCTTCCAAAAAATTTAAATATCATCAAGGTATCTGACATAAAATTATATTTTTGTCCAGAACCTAGATGAAAAAATACTTTCAATCTCCCACTGGGCTAGCACTAAATTTGCGTAAATGGGAGCACATCTGGCCCCCATTGCTACCCCTGTACGCTGTCTATAGTATTCACCTTCCATATACATAAAATTATTATGCAAAACCATTTCCATCATTTCTACTAATAACTTACACTTGACCGTGTGCAGACCACTATACCTATCTAAAATTGTCTCAAACATTTCTAGACTCAGCTTGTGTGGTATAACAGAAAATAGATTTATCACAATAGAGATATCAAAAATAAAAAGATGGTGAATGCCCTATATGTACACAGCAGTAAATGTGAGAATTTTAATAGATTTATATTCTTTATAATTGATAGAATTCCCAATTATTGGGAGAAAGGAGGGATTATAATAATTTGCTAGAAGCAAAAGAATGTTTGTGGCAGTTAAGACTTAATGCCAGTTTGTTACCGGGTATTAATGGACATATTTCTATTTCAAGTATTTTAAAACAAAGATCACATTGTATTTGATATACTAATGCCTTTACAGCACAATACAGTTCATAAATGGTTATTTTAATTTTAATTTTAATTTTATGTTTTCTTAAGGTGAAGAATATTATAAAATAATGGGTTTATAGTATTGACTTGTTTTTATTTAATATTAGTACTCAACTAAAACATCCAGTAATGTTTTATAATATTTTTAGCTTACATAGGTTTTTATATGTTGATGTATTAGTTTAATTTTTAGAATATTTATAATATTTATAATATTTATTTTATTATATTTACAACAGGTATAGTATTTAATACATTGCATTTTAATCTATTGTACTATATTTACTAATAACAAAGTACAAATGAATTTTAAATATTTAAACAATTAATCAATTAACCAATGACAGGCATTGTGTAATTTAAGAAAAATGTATTTAACTATGGTTGAATGGATATTTATTTAGTACTCTGAAGATGCCCTAAAGGTTTTACAGGGTGAAAGCGCTAAGTACTTACTACTGTTACTTTTACTTTTGTTCGTGTTTTTTGGTGTATTGTGAATAAATTCTACTCGAGTGAACTACTGAGGAGCCTTGGCGTGGTTTACCTTGTTATTATTGTCTTTTGAGTTCAAATTAGAATTAATTGTGGCAAAAAATTCATTTTTTTTTGCAGTAAATCAGCTTCAATGGGGATAAAGACTGTATTAACTGGGGTCGTATATTCTAAATGATGTTTTCAGATTCAGTGCCTGCAATTGCTTCAACAGTTCAGGATGTTTATTACCACCACAGATGGGTATTTTAATACAGGTAACCCATGCAGCACAATCCACTTCTTTAAACACACATCAAAGCGTACTCATTGTCACTGGAGGTTTTTTTTTTAATTTTTTAATTTAAATTCCAACTCTCACAGTTGTAATAAGAACAAGGTATTCTCGCTATTAGAGTCACTGACCTTCAGTCATGTTCTTCAGTGAATAAGGATGACAGGCATCCCTGTCCTTCTAAGCACATACACTAAGAATGTCTGTAGTTTGCACATCAGATATGGTGGGAGATGTTCTATTTACAATAGGTGTTACCCTGCATGACCATGGGGAAGATGCGGTGACTGTACTCAGAGGTGTTGATCAATCCACAAAGTACAACTGACTATGGCTGTATGTGGGATGAAGACCAACCCATTAACAACACTGTTCAGTGTGTGACCTTCACATCCTAATGAGATCAGGGCACAAGCTTGTCAGCAGGATGCTGAACAATGTCATGAGGTGTCCGACTAGCATCTTACTACTGCATCCATCCACAGAAGTAATGTACAAATCGGTTAAGAGAGTGGTCGACTTTTTGCCAAAATGTCACTATCTCAGCTTCTGAATCAATGCTTGATTACAATAACTAGGGTCAATATTAGAAGCCCAAAGATCCATCTGAGCGAATCAGAAAAGAGCGACACATATTTCACAAACTACAGAAACAGCAAACGTCCAAAACCGCAAAATTCAAAATGTCAATTTATTGACCCGTCTGGCCCATCTGTGGTATAGCTCCGTAAGATAAGTGTGCGATAGTTACGGACCTTAGGGTTAGTGTGCGTGTTAATGTAAGTGCATAGATAGGTAATGTATGTAAGGTTTAGTGTAGGGTTAGAAGTAGGGTTTTGTTAAGTGTATGTGTGTGGATTATTTGTTTTGTTTGGGTATATCTCCGTATTGTAAGTGTGCTATAGTTACGGACCTTAAGGTTAGGGTGAGGGTTAAGGTAAGTGCATAGATAGTAATGTATGTAAGGTTTAGTGTAGGGTTAGAAGTAGGGTTTGGTTAGTGTATGTATGTGGTTTATTTATTATGTTTGGGTAGGTAGTATGTAGTGGGTGGTGGGGTTGGCCGACTATGATGATTCGAGATTTTAAATTTCACGGTTTAGGGGGTTCAGCGTATTTGCAGTTTGGGCTATATGTGTCGCTGTTGTCGTATTTGCTCAAAAGGGTTTTCAGGTTTATAATATAGACCCCAATAACTATGCATGACGTACAAGACATCATATACAGCAGCAGTAGCCTCCCACCTACAAGGCTGTATTTGTTATAGGAAGGCCAGTGCCTGTTCAGATATAGTTTCTATTGGTGCAGTCGGTACATAACTGTGCATATCAGCATAGCGAGTCTCAGCTCCTGAGCTATTTCAATGTGACCTTTGACTACCTGCCATTCACAGACCACACCTTAGTCATGGCACACATTCACACAGCAGACCAAGGAGCCATATTTGGTCAAATTGGCATTCCTAGATGTTCAGCATGTAGATCTCAACATTCTGCAATCCACCTGCTGTGTATGGTAGCAGGTGCATCCTACATCCTACTGCTACCATGATCATGTCTATTTGAGACTGAAAGTCTGTAGTGGGCTCTGCCATAAAGTAAGCAACAGTAGCATCATCAGACTAATATGCAGGAAAGCAGTCAAAGCCACATCCACTGGGACCAGGCTCCACATTATCCAGGGAGCCCTCCACACCTTGATGTGCAATGGACACAGCCACACCAGGACCTGTAGTCAGCCACATAGATGATAGCACCTCCAGAATAAAATACAACAGTCAGTGTTGTATACCCCTAGACATTGCCTGCAGTGGTTTGTGTCTGTGTGGCTGGGTTCTACACAACAGGGTTAGCACCTTTTATTTTTTCTTAATTTCTCCAAATCTTTTGGGTTTCTAATACTGTAACGGGAATGGACCCCATTCCTAAGTCAAAGTATGATTAAAGTTCATGAAATTATTATTGCTTCAATCTCTCTTTGATACATAGCGATCATTACAATGCTTTGTCAATTTATCACACACATTAACAGAAAAAACAGGTACACTAACAAGCTCCCCATGGTGCACCAACCTTTGCCTCAGGAATGCTAGAAATTTTGACTTTTGGGGTGAGCTTTAACAGTAGTGTCTCCTCAACCCCTTGGGTCATCCCTGGTGGCATGTAACACCCAAGTGTTATATAGCTTGGGTCTGATATTTATACTGCTCTTTTATGTCATCTACCCATGACTGATAGGCTTCTCTAAGGCTGATGTGACAGTAGCATTCCCATTTATTTGAATTTGTTAATCAGGACAGACCACCGATCACAAAAGACCAATTTTTTTCTTAGCCCAGATAGAAGCAAATAAGCAGAGACATGTATGTATATTACAATGGTTATGTTACAGGTGATCACTGCACTGTTGTTTGAGGGACCAAAGTGAGAGAATATAATGTTGTGGTGAGTTTCACCACAATGTGTTGCACTGTCTGAACTGGCAGTTCACGTTTTGGGGGTTCCCCTTTTATTCACTGTGGTATGGCAGTGGAGTTGGTATATATAGTTTTATAATTTGGGGGGTGATCCCCCAATACACACATTGAGGGGTGCAGATTTTTATGAGGTTTTTTTTTCATGTTTTTCAGCTTATCATTTTAGGTATTTAATTTTTGATAAACTGTGAACCAAAAAAACAGTGATCATTGACAGCTCATAGTCAAACCCATTTATACACTCAGACGCACACACATCTTACATACATAATGTTCAAGTACATAGCAGATGGGTCTTTTGTCTGTCTGCTACCTGCAGGTCTCTTTATAGTGTTTTACTGGTGCTATGCTGTGTTACTGCTTAATGTATAAGATATCCATGTGTTTACATAAAACACATGTATTTTAACATGAAGCACACAGAGTTTATGCAGTCCTAAGTGTGTGATGATGTGTATATCACGGACTCATCTCATTACAGGGCTTATTTCATTGTTTACTGTACTGTATCATGTTTTATGGACATCATATGTAGAAGGCACACTTACTAGCTGTAACACGACTATACATACCCCTGTGCTACATTTCTTCTGGTACTTACAGTGACTTACATACCTTAGATACTAGCACATTATATATTATAGACATCATATTTTATGGTACCCATCACAGAAGCCATACATGTGACTTTGGTTATAGTCAAAATTAATATCAAGTGTCACACATTGCGATTTATATCACTCCAACTTCCAAACAGCCTTGCAGGAAATGACAGCATTACACACTTCTCAATGACATTTGGAAACATTAACTTGTGTTAAGCTGCAGTGCTCTGTAAAGCATGAACATTTAAAGTAGTAATACAGATTAATTTACTGTGCTTTGTAATGTGTGGATATTGTGCATGACACATGATCATTTGTGGCACTGGATGTAACACTTGATCTCACATTTTGGTAAGGAATGGTTAAGATACATGGTTATGGTTCAGTGCATTATATCCTTTTATGGCTACTTGTTATCATGGTAGTAGAAGCCACAACTGTATAGTTTTTAAATTCCTGCTTTATACTACTTGAATGCAGTGTCTCTGCAGTATATACAGGTCATGGTAAGGTAATGATGATTATGTGTAATATATAGTACATTACTGAGATACTCATGCTTAACTGGCTCTGTGTGCATGTCATGTACTCTGAATGTACCTCTGTTACTGATACTAAATTTGATAAATGAAATGCAATACAAGCTTCTCATTATAGTTAAGTTGCTGAGCTGGGTCACAGTATATCAAAGGTATCACAAATATTTTATGACAGGTACCATCTATGTCCAGTATTCATCTGTATGAGTGGTCACATGATTGCCCTGAGCCTGCATACTATGTTTGTTTATTTTACAAATGCTGATAAAAGATAGAAAACTCATGTCATATGCAAGGAATTTCATTAACAGCTAAAACGTCTTCTGTCATGCCTAGCTTGGTGTTGTTGCTAATATTTAATTTGTCTCTTTCCCTTTGAATACTTACCTGCTTCTATACACACACCTTATCAGTAAAGATGCAATGCCCACTTACACCAGCAACTCAGGCTGAAGTGTAAAAAAGTAATTGGGGAAGATGGCAGGTTTCCATGGTTACTGCTGCACAGAATGGAACAGGATTGTTGTTGAAGCTGAGGAAGATGGTGGATTGGCCACCACACAGAGTGCCATGTCGGTACAGTGACATCAAGTGAGAAAACAAAGAGGATGCTGCAGCATTTTGCCAGGCTGTCACGGGGGCCACACACACACACACACACACACACACACACACACACACACACACACACACAGGTGCAGGTCATCCAAGAGACTGTCACCCTTCAGGAGCTAGTCATCAGTTGGCCTTCATCATGGCAAAGTAATGACTGGGTGTAACTACAAGAGATACAGAGAGCACAGGCACATCTACACCAGCAGATATGGGCCAGCATAGGAACAAAAAGATGAGGCAATGGTATCATGTATACAGAAGCAGTGCCATACTCTGTCTTTTCTGCATGCTGTCTTTCATGTTCCATTTATCTGTGACTGTCTGTGGTATCATTCAACAACACATACCAGAATTCCTTTGTTATATCCATATAATTACAGATCAGGCACTGTACCACACCAAATATAGCCCATCACCTTCTTTCAGCTGGTTCATTTCTCTCTCTCTCTCCTATGTCATCTTTGTGTACTCCTGCCATTTATAATATGTTGCATCTTGTATCATGTCTTCTGTGTGTTGATTTAGGTCTTTGTCACACTGTCTAAGTGTTTACATGAATGTTAATATAAAATACATATATTTGTGCATTTGCATATAATATTCCACATTACACAGCTTTGCCTGTCCATTTCAGTGCTTTTACTGTTGTTGTTTTGTGTGTGTGTGTGTGTGTGTGTGTGTGTGTGTGTGTGTGTGTGTGTGTGTGTGTGTGTGTGTGTGTCTGCTTAAGTGTGATGTCTGCTCCAGCAGTGCCCTCTAATGCTCCGTTGTAGGGTCTAGTGCTTAATAAACTGTCCTATCTGTGTTCCAATTTCTATATGTGGTACCGAACTTGGCATTTTCTGGACATGCCCTGTGGGCAGAGATATTTTCTCATTCAGTGGTATGTCTCAACTCTAGATGGTACTTCTCCAATACTACAGTGTGTAGAGTGACCTTTTATGACACAGTGGCCACTCTCTGGTCACACATGTGTCCTATTAGAGTTAGCACCTTATGTAATACCCTATTTGCTCCACACTCAAGATGAATTTCTTGATATCCATGTCTTCAATACATAATAACAAAGTTATGATGGAAGACCTAATCATAGTCCTCTGTACAAAGAACACACCTTTAAAATAGTTATCATACCTCTCAACTGTACAGATTTTTGCAGAAATGTCCATTTCCCTCATATTCTTGATCCATTTTTCATAAAAACTGTGGTTTTCTGGCAAATTAGTGGCAAATCATTAAAGGGAAGTTAGAAAATAATAACAGACATTTGAGTTTCAGACTTTACAGCCTTCAGGAGATTCATGCACATGCAAAACTTATTATTCTGTCAAGTTTCTAAGTTTGTATGAGCAATATTTAAAAATTGTCTCTATTTCCAGGCCTTTATCCCACTTTTATTTATGGCTTTGTCCAGATTTCTTGCTGTAAGAGGTTGAGAGGTATGGTAATAATTCAGATAGTTTGAGTAATTAAATCCATTATTAATCAGTCAAGCAATCAAATAAAAGCATCATAGTCATTAAGAAATACAGTATGGCTTGGTGCATGTGGAAAATCAAGGACATCATGAACGATGCACTGGGTGTAGTCCAAATGATTTTGTTTATCTTGCAAATGAACAAATACCAGAAACTCATTGAAGAATCCTATGCTGTTATGCTACAAATGGGCAGCAGGTGGCATTACAGTCACACTAAATAAGCATTCCAGTTAACTGTCAAACCCTATATGCTGAAATATTTGGGTTCTTGCTTTAAAAAGCTAGAGACAATAAAGAAAGCCATGTGATGTGGATGTAACCTTTAAAAGATGCTTGCAGAATCTTTGATTTGTAATACTGAGGTAATCTTAAGGTACAAGACGCAGAATAAGCTAGCTGTTTGAATTAATTACTACTGTAATAAACCAGCAATGTTTGGAAACGATACTTCGTCTTCTAATGGAATAGACAAGTCAGTAAAAACAGAAATTTAGTACGTTATGAAACACGTGCTAAAGAAAGATAATTAATGATTTAATGACACACAAGTATAGCTCAGGATTAAGATTTACTTTGCCCTTTTCAAACAGACAACTTGTTCTTTCATTAGTTTGCTAGCAGACATCTGGTTAGTAAGAGTGCTTGCATGGACACACAGTACAAGTTAATTCCCATGCATAATAAAGTGAACATTAAAAGAGCTCTAGTCAGCTGAAATTAAGAAGGGCAATGAATTTACTGTGTTATTAATTTCTTTAATATGACAGCTAATATTAGTGTGCCTATAAATTATAACATTTAAGAAGATGAATTCAGGTTATTATATATGTTAAAAAACAAACTAAAGAACATGATGAAGTGTGATGGGAGGCACACAACAGCAGTGTGCTCAATAAACAGTGCATTAAGCTCACTGCAGTAAATAAGTGAGCACATATGAAAAGTAAAGGAAACTGCTGCAGCATACACAAGACGTTCAAAAAGGGTAAAGAGTAAAAGTACAGCGTGGAGAGGTTAAGTGATATAAACCGTGAAGAGCAACATTATTTTGAAGGCATAAAAACACATAAAGGGGCAGGGCATTACCCTAAGACAGTAAAACTCAGAGTGAAAAAAAAATGGAAAAAACAGTCTAGTCATTTAAGTGCAATAAATAATGGCAGTTTAAGGCTAAAGGGGGAGCCTGGGTGGATAGATCTGGAAAAGGTACCCATCCTGAACAAAAGAAGAGACATATAAAATGCATTAGGGGTACTGACAGAACTAGAATTTAGTTATTTGTTTTTCAGAATAATATTTTACAGAAGGATTCAGTACTCAGAACATATGTAATATGGAGCCAGCTTGGATGTTTTAGCCTTATAGGCAGAGCTCACAGAACTACTGGATACAAACACTTTACTCTCAGATGCCAGTTCAGCATTACACAACTAATGGAAAGAATGGCAAAGCCTACTTCTCAGAACTGGCAGCAGGTAGGAAATCCCCTAAATCCTGCAATGGAATAGCACCACCACCACCGGAAAAAGAACAGGCATAAGGCCTAATACAACAGGTGGTAACTGCGGAATGGTTTTATAACCAGCCCTACAAACCTGATGTCCATCTATAACAAAAGGATACTATGTTGTTGAAATGCCATAAGTGGACCCTTTGATTTCAGTATGACTTCTGTCAATGTCCTTTATTAGAGACTTGAATGTGGGTTTGACCATATGAACCAAAATTGTCAAAACTAATAAGAAAAAGTAGTACAGGCCTGACAGCTAATGAGCCTGATAAAAGCTTACCAAAATTGTATATGAGCACATTTGCCTGATTAAAACTTAACCTTTTATTAAAAGTCGCAAACACTTTAACTGTCTGGCCTTCAAGAAATCAATACAAGAAACAGCATTATGTTCCTTCTATAATCACAATTTAAAAGTAATTAATTAAAATTTCTTCTTAAAGTCACAATGCATAAAAGTATAAAATAGTTCCCTCCAAAATTACAAAAAATACAAAACATTGCAAAAAAGTTGACCAGATGGTATCCATATTCAGATTAAGAAGTTAGTTCGATATTTCAAGATGAGATAACTTTTTTTGTTGTAACTATTGTTTAATATCACCTCTTATACAAGGGGTATCCTGCAACAAAATCATAAACCTAACAGCATCCAGCATCCACACAATGTGACAATGAGAAAAAAATGCCTTGTCACAGGAATAATCATATTTCCTTTCTTATTCACAAATATGTTCTAAAATTCTTTTTTAACTGGTCTTTTTATTTTGCTATTATGAACATTTTGTCAAGTATAATATACAGCATAAATAATACTGCTACACAATTTGAGTACTGTTGCATCTGATATGCATTACCATTCAAGGGCACTCATTCTGTATCTGCATGTTTAGGCGTATTGGAAAATCCCCTCAAAAGGCATTTCCTAATTCATGCTGTAACACAACTGTTTTTCCCCACCCCCTGTAAATTAACTATGGATTAATTTATCTGCTATACTAGGACCCTGTTGAAAAACAAATTGTAAGCACATTGAAAAAAATTGTTTCAGTACTTCATCTGTCAACAAAACATTCCAAAGCTGCATTGCAATGTTTGTCATTCTGTACACACAGTAACTATATGAGAAAATGTATGTTATTGGGTCTTCCGTTTCTTTTTTATCATACATGGTACTCCTTATCATACACGGTACTCCTTATATAATTTTTGCTTATTTCACTATCTGGTGTGTGCTGATTATGCAATTTGTATAGTGAATGTGTAAGTTGTTGTTTTGTTTAACCTTTAGCAAAAAAATTCTGAATTATATATTCCATTTCCTTCCAATAATCCTGAGGTTTTGAACATAATCTACAGGCCTTTACCATTCACCCATATAAAAGACAGTCAATCAAATTACTCTGTGAATTACTGTTATTAGTATTCTGTTACAAAGTTTTCTCCTTCCTTTAAATAATTGGAGAACACAATTTTCTTTTGTGAAACCTTGTAAGTCAGCAGAGTTAACATCTGTTCACCTTCCATGATAGCAGCACATGTATTACTTTACTTCTTACCTCTTTTTCCTTTCATTTTTCAATAAAGACAATTTAAATTTAGTTTCACCAGATTTGCACATAATTTTTCTTTTTTTTTAGTACACAGCACAGAACCCTTTCCTCTGGCAGAAACCTTAACCTTTAGAAGAAGCATGATAAACAAAATTCTACCAGAATTTTAGTAAGCAATTTTACCATATACATTTAATTTGTAGTGCATACTCAGTAAAAGACCAACAAAGAATTTCATTTTACAACCAAAGCTTTAACTGCCATGAAGACTCACATTTATTGCTGCAGCAGGTCTACCTATAGGCAAACAGCTATTTTTTCTTGTACGTTGCAACAATTTCATCAGCATAAGCATTCAGATGTTCTCTCTCTTTTCTGGTACTGACTGTCCCTTTTCATAAGAAGGGGTATGACTTCCTCTGCTCAAGCCATCCACGTGGAATTATCCTCTCACATGACCAACTCTTAAAAATGTGCATAATCCACAGTAGTCATTACGGGCACTCTACCACACCACAATGTGGTTGCATGCAAGCACACACACAAACACACATGTATACATAGATACACACACATGTATGCACAGATTGGAAAAATGTACATATGGTTGCAGTCACAGCACCAGTGAAGTGTTGTTGCCTTAACATAACAGCTTCACAGATGTACCAACATGCAAGTGTGGTGTGTGGTTTTGTATATATTGACCATCAGGAGTTGGTAAAATGGCAATATTGTAACATGAGTTGCAGACTAAAGAAGCCTTTATGATAATTAATATTCAAAAATGGGAAATGAGAAAAATACAGATCAGAACTTTACTTACTGCATTGTTTACTCCAGCATATTAGGTTATCCCCAGTGATCCACAATGTGCAGATCTTTCTCCTTTAATTGTTATGCTCCATCAGTTATAGGGATATGGTACAGCTGATTAAAGATGATATTGTTTCAATGAAACAGGGCTTAACTGGAATAATTCCCTATCTCCCTCACTCCCAGTCACCCTAGGAGTACCCCAAAGATATATCCTTGGCCCACTGCTCTTTAATATCTTCACCAATCAACTCCACCTAGCTACCATAAAAGCCAATATAGTCCAATACGCTGATGACACAATCCTCATATGCTCTGCACCCAACATCCAACTTCTTCAGCAAAAAGCCCAACTAGCCTTTACTGAAATTGAGAACTGTCTCAATAACTCAAAACTCATACTTAACCTCCAAAAAAAACCCAACTCATGTTGTTTCACCCAACCAAACCCACTGACCTGTCCTTTTCTATATTCTCCACCAATAACACTCAAATCTCCCCAGTCTCTGATGCACAATTCCTAGGAGTTACCATTGACCAACAACTCACATTTAACAAACACATTTCAACAGCCATCGCTAAAGTTACCCCAAAAATAGGCTCCCTCTGCAGATGCAAAAGGTACCTTACCTCAGAATCTTGTGATGACACAGCTAGAACTCACCTTCTATCTACACTGCTATATGTTTCCCCCTCACTAACAAACCTAAATAAAACTGACTTAAACTCTCCACCTGCTACAACAAAATCACCAAATTCACCACTAATGCAAGTCACATTCCCACCACTGTCATGTCCTACAAACCCTACATTGGCTAGAATTCCCCAACCTTCTAACATATCACCAGCTCAGCTTAGCCCACCAAATACTGTACTACCCTGAAAAAAACCCTGACCTGAACAACTTCATTAACTTCCACAATCCAAACAGACAACTACACTCCAGCAACAGGTGCATGTTCTGTCAAGGTTGCTATTCAAATGTATTATATGCTATTTAACTGTAAAAACTCACTTGAGTACATCTCAGTGTTCACTGTAAATATCATAAATACTTGTACAAATAGTCATCTGTTCATCCATCCATCAGTGAGAACCTGCAAGCTGCTATGTTCATTCTGTATAAAAATGTAATTTTTTATCCAAAAATGGAATACTCATTGCTATTAACCATAATAGCCTTATATTGCAACAAACACTTGCAAACTTATATCTATGCGCTGACTTATTGTAATCAATTTATAACTTTTTATACTATCTTAATGTAATATACAATTTTTTTATCTCGTGTATTGTAAATTGCATGCTTTTTTCTAATTGTATTGGAGCTTTTCTCCCCAGGACTCTGCTAAAAAACAGACATTTGCTGTCCAGTCAGACTATCCTGGATAACAAATGTGAAATAAATAATAAAATAAATAAAAGTAAAATTGGAAATGTTTTTGGTGGTAGATATTATATGGTAAAGGCAATACACCTTGAGGTAACTAAAGCCTTTCTGCTGAAATGATCTGTTGAAGAGGTCAGCTTTCCATAACTGTGTACCCTGTTACACACACACACACACACACACACACACACACACACACACACACACACACACACACACACACACACACACACACACACACACCATGTATGTCTGGTAAGGAGGCTTGTATCCAGTACAAGTTTACTAGGCAGCTGTCTGGGGTCCAGTGCTGTCTGTGGTGGGAGCCTCATAAATGTAAAAAAAAAGTTTTACCCACATCTGTGAACCCAGATTTACCTGGGTCCACTAACCTGTTGTGTTATGACATGATACAGCTCCAGTTACTTCTCTTCCATTATCTCAAATGTACAGCCAATGACAAAGAGACTTCTTGGAGCTCGTCAAAGTCACCCAGCAGTAATGTATTGTTTTAGAGAAAAGCTGGTGCTGCACTGAAAATGTCATGTTTAGGGTGGATTTGGTGAGCATTTATGCAGTGTACTGCATGGCAACTGATCAAAAACAACTTGTGGGTGGGTGCACATGTACTCACATGTACAAAATCATATATGTAATTTGACAGAACAGCTGTGATTTTTTATTCATATTTTAATATTTGTTCTCCTAAAACATATTATTTTTTGGTAAATCAGTAAGGGTTAAAATCAGTCAATAATTCCAGTCATTAGAGTTTCATAGTTCTTATAGTACTGTAAATACATGACCATGTAACACTTGTTGTTCTGGTAATTTTTCACATGAATTAGAGTTGTCTGTCACTCTGAGCTGTTAAACTGCTTCCTGTAGTTAAAAGTACAGGGCATGATTCCTTCACTCTCTATTTGCTTACTGTGTGACTTTAAGCAAGTCACTTAACCAAACACTGCTCCCAGGTGTCTCCTCAAAAGGGAAACTTTGTCCAGGGGGTTACCAAGTTAACACGTAAATGCAATTAAAAACTCATATTTAAAAAGTGTCTCCTCATTATTATTTTTGGCTTTAGCCAACATTTTTGAGAAAATGAGTTGAGAGGTTTTTTTTTTAATCTGTTCCATATAAAATGTGGGACTTTCTTTCAAATTGTTGCGGACTAAAATCATTAAATAATGACACATACTGGATCCTTCTGAAAATGCTTGGTAACACAAAGATTATTATTTTGGCAACTTTCTACATATGCAAGAGAACTATTTAATATCTGTTCCTGATTTTAGGTCTTTGTTTCTGAATGTTGAGCTAAAAAATTGAAAGGGCAGAGTGGAGATGCAATGGGTTGTACTCTGAGGTTCTGGCAGCAGCGACCTGAGGTACATTTCTGGGACATTATTTATTCATTCACTTAATCTTAAGTTGATATCTGAGGTATGCAGTCCTGCATGTAACTATAGTTCATGTGCATATGCATGTGCACGTAAAGGGCACAGTTCTCAAATATCCATAAATGTTCCTTATATTTGTGGTCTGTTCCTCATAAAATTTGTGAAGTGTAGTATGTTGGAGTACAACAGTTTGTTTGGCACTTAGTGCATATGAATAAGGCTATCACTCATTAATGAGCTGCTTCCCATAGTACAGGGACTGATGTACTTTCAATACATGTAAATTTGAAGGAAAAAGAAGTTTACTGATGCTCATGCTAAATATGTTTTCAATGACAGTTTTTTATCAAATTGCTGTCAGTGCTTTTGCTATATAATATGGAATAACAGTAATTTGTTCTGTATTTTAACAATTATCACTGAGCTTTGGATTTAATTTATAAGTATTTGCATTGACAGATTTGAACAGTGTTTTATGGTACCTGGGGAAAGACAACCAAGTAATGGGATTTTGGCATGGCTGGGGGATGCCCTGCTCCATTACCCTTCCTAGAATGAGCTGGCTCTAGGGGTAAGTCATAAAGCTTTCATTGTTTCCATGCATTTATATATATATATATATATATATATATATATATATATATATATATATATATATATGGATCTACCTGACAACACCGACAACGAAATCACCGACACCACATAACCGACAGTTCACAAACACGAAACCTCACATGCCCGACACACCATAATCCCGACAATCAACAAACAAAACATATCCCCTGTCCAAAAAGCACACACACAACACAAGCACACCAAAATCCTTACAAACCCACACTAAACCTCACATACACAACTATCTACAACCTTAACCCAAACCCTAACCCAAAGACTATCACTATCGCACACTTACCTAACCTGCGCCCTAACCCTAACTCACTTAACCCACCCCTATCCCTAGAGACCGTCAATATCGCACACTTACCTTACTCGCACCCTAACGTCCGTCACTACCGCATACTTACACAGCCTTTTCCCATGTCGGTGTTCTCAGCGTCTGGGTTTTCATCCATCGGTCTTCTCAGTTGTCGATCTTCTGGCGTCAGTGTTCTCATTGTCGGCGTTCTAAGCTGTCGACGTTGTCAGGTAGACCCATATATATATATATATATACATATATATATATATATATATATATATGTGTGTGTGTGTGTGTGTGTGTGTGTGTGTGTGTGTGTGTGTGTGTGTGTGTATGGGTGTGTGTGTGTATATATATATATATATATATATATATATATATATATATATATATATATATCCATATATATTCGCTATATCAAAAACAACTGATTGGCAGCTAGTAAGCAAGTTGTTGTCAATCAAAAATCAAACAAAAAACAGCAAAAAACATTGTTTTTATGTAGTTCACACTAAAGTAATTTGAGACATATAGGAAATGGATTGGAGAGGTATATAGGAAACAAAGTGAGTAACACTGTGCACCCTGTTGGTCAGTAAAACCTGTCTGTCACCTAGTATTTCACCACAAGACAGGGTATACAGTGTGCTACACTCTATGCTTTTACTATACTATGACTTCTTTTGCTTGCAACAAATGCATTATTCCAAAGTTAGGGACACAGTCTACATGTGATCTTAGCCAAAATGCCAAGAAGCTATGATATGTACCCTTTAAATATGTGGCCTGTGTGTATAGCATTAACTATACTATTTACTGAGTGCTTAGGTTGATGTAACGTGCACTCTTTACTATACTATTTACTGAGTGCTTAGGCTGATGTAACGTGCACTCTTTTCAAGCTTTTCACTCTCTGTCGCTCTCCATTACCATTAACCGAATGACATCTTTCAGCTGTATGTCTCACACTGACACACTACTGTACATCCTACCTCAACTCTGCACCTCCCAAGGTTCTTATACTGCCTGTGCCAGTTGAAATCGATGGCACACCACTGTTGCTGCCCTGTGCAACATTCATTTCATTCCACGGTGTACTAAGCATGCACTCATAGATGTAGCAGTCTGTTTATGAAGTCTGTATCTGTCAGTACTGTGGCAAAGATGCTGTCCAGACCGAGTTTAGAATGCATAGTGGAGAGCATTTATGGATATAGCTGAAAAAGCCTAGTGATTTGGGATAATCTTTATAAGCATGGCTCAAAATCATTCTGTTAAATATCTTAAATGCAGACTCAGACCATAATCACTTAAGCCATTTACAAACAGAAATAATAAAGTACATAGACATGATTTCACACTTCTTGGATAAAATAAAATAATCCCAAAAAGCATGTTCAAGTAAAGTACTGCGATGAAGAGGTAAAGAACATACTAGAACAGATTTTTGTACTCATGCAGATGATATGATTTACCAAAAAAGCAGTAAATGTGCAAAAAAAGTAATTCATGGAAATAGTAGAGGAATAGTTCTGGAGTTCAACAACTTCATTAAATATACATAACAAAACGCAGAAAACAAATGAAAGGAAAGTGATGAACTAAGACAAGGCTGTTGCTATAGCAAAATGTTTGATAATAATAAAAGAAAAAGTAAAGAGAGAATACATACTGAGCACCCATTATTTTATCTTCTCCCATGTAGCAGTTTCACATATTAAATTCATACCTGTTAACTGCAGTCACTGCTATTACAAACACTTTCTAGCAGAACTGCACAGCTGTAAATGTGCGGTGGTTTCTTTAGCCTTGTGTGCTATAATAATTGTTAACCATCCCCCTTCTCCTCCCCCCAGTGAAATGTGAACTGTCTGGGCAAGTGTTTTGTTTTAATCAGTCCTGCTAGGTGCACGTTAATTGGATTCATCAAAGGTGTGTCACTTCCAGATGAAATTCTACTTCATTTTGGTTAATGTAACAAGGACAGCATTCATCATACTTCAGGTTCTGCAGCAAAGTCAAGCATATGAATTAGGGAAAAGGAGTGCACTAATGAAAACATCAATTTTAATAAATGACTGTTTATTGTAATGCTGACTTAGAGGACAGATTCAACATTCCAAAGCATGCAATGCCAGGGACACCAATGAAGCTCCATTAGCATAAAAGCTCCACTGAGAAGATTAACGTGTATTAATTTACAGCAGCAAAGTAAATATAATTTAAGGCTGTCTGTCTTTCAGTTTGAATTGTGGTGCTGTGAAGTCTTTAAGAGAACTGCATAGGTTGAATTGCCTTTGAGACTAGCTTTAAAAAGCATGCAGTGGTATTGGTCCTACAGAGTGCTATAAATGCACTTTATTTAATTCCATTCAGCAGTGAAAAAAACAAGATGAAAAATAACTGGCTTGTAAACTGTCTTATGAACTGCTTGTCATGGTGTGCATTGTAGTGATACCAAATTGAGCAGGGTAAACCATTTTTTCCTGTCCCCAGCAAGAATGCATAGCTCTTCCCATGGGATCATGTAATCCATCCAACTTGCTCTGGATCTGTCATAGGGCTTCCTCCAAGTACTCCATATGTACTCTGCCTCCTTTGGGAAGTACAGAGGGGACATCCTCACTAGGTACCCAAATTACCTCTAATTAGTTTTCTCAGCCTGGAGGAACAGTGCTTTCGAGATCCTAATTCATGCATAGAATGTGAGCACAGCCACATCTCAGAAGGAACATCTTGTCGGCTACCTGTATCCACAGTCTCATCCTTTTGGCAGTACCCAAAGTTTAATGCGACTGATACAGACTGAACAACCATAGTGAAAACTTCATCATATGTCTCATTTTTCATGTTATCAGTACAGTCTGCTCTACTGTCTGCAGTACAGCCATCAGTATGCCCATCTGCTGGTCATCAGTAGAGCCACCACTATGTCCATCTGTTTGTCATCGATAGAGCAACCAGTATACTCATCTGCTGGTCATCACCCACACCTGTTTTACTTTCACTCATGTGTAAGATATCACAGTCCTTAAACCTTTTTCCCATTTTTTCTGAGAAAATACTGGTAAATCTCACATTTGGAATGTCTGAGTATTTGAAAAACCAGAACTTTC
Organism: Protopterus annectens; assembly: GCF_019279795.1. NCBI lineage: Eukaryota > Metazoa > Chordata > Ceratodontiformes > Protopteridae > Protopterus > Protopterus annectens. The sequence continues at coordinate 779,626,146 of NC_056748.1, read as the reverse complement.
ACGGAATTTGGCATTTTAGGGCAAAGTAAATCTATTTTAATTCTGTACACATACATACACATATTATATATATATATATATATATATATATATATATATATATATATATATATATATATATATATTAGATATATAGATATATATATGGGTCCTATTTAAGTGATTGAAGTTTAGAACTTTGAATTTTATATGGCTGAAACCATATGATCAAAGTTTTATAACTTCGAACACAAACGGAGAATACAGCATGGAATGGGAATATTTCCTTTTTCTCGCTGTAGTGTGATCTGGAAGTTGGTATATTTTAATAGTGGGGTGTGGGGTGTTCTGGGGGCTTACCCCCTGCATATATGTGTTTTAATTTGTTTTTTTTCTTCTTTTTTTTAATGCTCGACATTACAAAACTTCAATCATATGGTCCCGACCATAGGAGTTTGAAGTTTTGTAATTTTAATCATTCAAATATATATATATTAGTTAAAATATAATTAAAATAATGAAATCATGACAATGACTAGATTTTTTCTGATAAAAATATAAAGTTATTTTTTGAGAACCATAAATCAGTGCCTTTGTTCATCAGCACAAGATAGTTACTTTGTCCTTAGCACTATTTCTTGGTGGAGAACCATGATATCTGAAAAAAAAAATGTAGCAGCAATTATGAGATAAATGCAGATTTTCCAGTTTTACATAATTTTATTTCAGGTTTACGTCATGATAGAAATGCTGTGGAGTAATGGCAGTCATGGCAGGGGAGGTTGATGGAGGTGGAGGTAACAGGTGTTAATAGTTGAGAAAGAGTAAGGCTAGAGGCTAAGAGGACCTTAAATCATGTGGCCTCCTATGGGGTAAGTACAGTTTGATGTGGTGTGGAAGAATTGTTTAAATTCTGCTCTGAAGGTGAGGAAGGTGGATTGTAGTTCCTGTAGGCGGGGGGAGGAGTTTATGAGCAAAAATGGAGAAAGAGCAATTGGTGCAGTGCAAACTCAATTGTGGGAGTTGGAGGGCGGAGGTTGTTTGGGAGGAGCACCCCAGGTTGTAGTGTGTGTGTGTGTGTGTGTGTGTGTGTGTGTGTGTGTGTGTGTGTGTGTGTGTGTGTGTGTGTGTGTGTGTGTGTGTGTGTGTGTGTGTGTGTGTGTAGTGTAATGTTTGAATCATCTAAATTCCTCACAGTTGAGAAGAAACTTTAACGTACTGTGTGACCTTTGAGTTCTGGATAGTACAACTTCTAAACCTGATGGTGTTAAAGCAAAGTATTATACAGTTTAAAGCCAGAATTGCTTATATTAAAGAAAATGAGAGCAGCTGCAAATAATATATATGCAGGCATATATAAGGGACAGACAGGTAAACAGATAAAGTTCTACATAGTCAGTTAATGACAGCACCAGAATGATAAGGTTATATTCTGTATCCCTAAGACAAATAAAGAAGCCTACAGATAATCAGTGGTTGTTAGCCAGCCTAGTCCTACTGTTTGGTATGAAGACTGAAAAAATACTAAAACTCCTGTTTACTTTGAATAAAAAGATATGTTCTATATTACCAATAGATATTTGTTTTCATTATCCCATCATTTCTTTACAGCACTGAATCCATTGGAGTTTCAAACATGCAGTTCTGCTGTTTCTCCAGTACACACACACACACACACACACACACACACACACACACACACACACACACACACACACACACACACCTCAATGAGAAACCATTTAATTGAGCATAAAATAATAAAGAATTTTTCCCCTTCTGAAATACTGTTTAAAAAATTTTATACCACAAGTCCATGCAATAAAATACTTGGTGTTAGGCATGGTTAGTAAGCCTAGGACCATGTATTATACATCTTTATACTTGGTGTTAGGCATAGTTAATAAGCCTAGGACCATGTATTATACATCTTTATACTTGGTGTTAGGCATAGTTAGTAAGCCTAGGACCATGTATTAAACATCTTTATACTTGGTGTTAGGCATGGTTAGTAAGCCTAGGACCATGTATTAAACATCTTTATACTTGGTGTTAGGAATGGTTAGTAAGCCTAAGACCATATATTACACATCTTTATACTTGGTGTTAGGTATGGTTAGTACACCTAGGACCATGTATTAAACATCTTCATACTTGGTGTTAGGAATGGTTAGTAAGCCTAAGACCATGTATTACACATCTTTATACTTGGTGTTAGGTATGGTTAGTACACCTAGGACCATGTATTACACATCTTTATACTTGGTGTTAGGCATGGTTAATAAGCCTAGGACCATGTATTAAACATTTTTATACTTGGTGTTAGGCATGGTTAGTAAGCCTAGGATCATGTATTACACATCTTTATACTTGGTGTTAGGTATGGTTAGTAAGCCTAGGACCATGTATTAAACATCTTTATACTTGGTGTTAGGCATGGTTAGTAAGCCTAAGACCATGTATTAAACATCTTTATACTTGGTTTTAGGAATGGTTAGTAAGCCTAAGACCATATATTACACATCTTTATACTTGGTGTTAGGTATGGTTAGTACACCTAGGACCATGTATTACACATCTTTATACTTGGTGTTAGGCATGGTTAATAAGCCTAGGACCATGTATTAAACATTTTTATACTTGGTGTTAGGCATGGTTAGTAAGCCTAGGATCATGTATTACACATCTTTATACTTGGTGTTAGGCATGGTTAGTAAGCCTAGGACCATGTATTAAACATATTTATACTTGGTGTTAGGCATGGTTAGTAAGCCTAGGACCATGTATTAAACATCTTTATACTTGGTGTTAGGAATGGTTAGTAAGCCTAAGACCATATATTACACATCTTTATACTTGGTGTTAGGTATGGTTAGTACACCTAGGACCATGTATTAAACATCTTCATACTTGGTGTTAGGAATGGTTAGTAAGCCTAAGACCATGTATTACACATCTTTATACTTGGTGTTAGGTATGGTTAGTACACCTAGGACCATGTATTACACATCTTTATACTTGGTGTTAGGCATGGTTAATAAGCCTAGGACCATGTATTAAACATTTTTATACTTGGTGTTAGGCATGGTTAGTAAGCCTAGGATCATGTATTACACATCTTTATACTTGGTGTTAGGCATGGTTAGTAAGCCTAGGACCATGTATTAAACATATTTATACTTGGTGTTAGGCATGGTTAGTAAGCCTAGGACCATGTATTAAACATCTTTATACTTGGTGTTAGGAATGGTTAGTAAGCCTAAGACCATATATTACACATCTTTATACTTGGTGTTAGGTATGGTTAGTACACCTAGGACCATGTATTAAACATCTTCATACTTGGTGTTAGGAATGGTTAGTAAGCCTAAGACCATGTATTACACATCTTTATACTTGGTGTTAGGTATGGTTAGTACACCTAGGACCATGTATTACACATCTTTATACTTGGTGTTAGGCATGGTTAATAAGCCTAGGACCATGTATTAAACATTTTTATACTTGGTGTTAGGCATGGTTAGTAAGCCTAGGATCATGTATTACACATCTTTATACTTGGTGTTAGGCATGGTTAGTAAGCCTAGGACCATGTATTAAACATCTTTATACTTGGTGTTAGGCATGGTTAGTAAGCCTAAGACCATGTATTAAACATCTTTATACTTGGTTTTAGGAATGGTTAGTAAGCCTAAGACCATGTATTACACATCTTTATACTTGGTGTTAGGTATGGTTAGTACACCTTGGACCATGTATTGCACATCTTTATACTTGGTGTTAGGCATGGTTAATAAGCCTAGGACCATGTATTAACCATGTATTAAACATTTTTATACTTGGTGTTAGGCATGGTTAGTAAGCCTAGGATCATGTATTACACATCTTTATATTTGGTGTTAGGCATGGTTAGTAAGCCTAGGACCATGTATTAAACATCTTTATACTTGGTGTTAGGCATGGTTAGTAAGCCTAGGACCATGTATTAAACATCTTTATACTTGGTGTTAGGCATGGTTAGTAAGCCTAGGACCATGTATTACACATCTTTATACTTGGTGTTAGGCATGGTTAGTAAGCCTAGGACCATGTATTAAACATCTTTATACTTCGTGTTAGGAATGGTTAGTAAGCTTAGGACCATGTATTACACATCTTTATACTTGGTGTTAGGCATGGTTAGTAAGCCTAGGAGCATGTATTACACATATTTATACTTGGTGTTAGGCATGATTAGTAAGCCTAGGACCATGTATTACACATCTTTATACTTGGTGTTAGCATGGTTAGAAAGCCTAGGACCATGTATTAAACATCTTTATACTTGGTGTTAGGCATGGTTAGTAAGCCTAGGACCATGTATTACACATCTTTATACTTGGTGTTAGGCATGGTTAGTAAGCCTAGGACCATGTATTAAACATCTTTATACTTCGTGTTAGGAATGGTTAGTAAGCATAGGACCATGTGTTACACATCTTTATACTTGGTGTTAGGCATGGTTAGTAAGCATAGGACCATGTATTACACATATTTATACTTGGTGTTAGGCATGGTTAGTAAGCCTAGGACCATGTATTAAACATCTTTATACTTGGTGTTAGGCATGATTAGTAAGCTTAAGACCATGTATTACACATCTTTATACTTGGTGTTAGGCGTGGTAAGTAAGCCTAGGACCATGTATTAAACATCTTTATACTTGATAATAGGCATGGTTAGTAAGCCTAGGAGCATGTATTACACATCTTTATACTTGGTGTTAGGCATGGTTAGTAAGCCTAGGACCATGTATTACACATATTTTGGGCTCATACCTCACATGATCCAGAATGAGATAATATCTATACTCCGTATGCCTTCTTCATTCCTTAGTGCTTACTTATACTAGCAAGAGAAGGATTCCTTTTCTTAAACCTGAAGTTATAAATACCTTTTCAGACCACAGCATGATTTCCATAGAACCAAGGGATTATATATATGATTATTATTATATATGATTTATAGTAAATATTCTTAGTGGTAATACACTATTCAGTAATACAAAACATGCAAAATCTATCTAAATACTTTATTCAAGTTTGTTTACTGGGGTGGTACTCTGATCTCAACAGGTCATTTGCAGGCACAGTGCCTCCATGAAGAAATTCACAAAAAAAAAAATACTGAACTGATTTACAAACACAGAATAATCACAGAGGGAAATGAGACACTGTACCTATCTATGCAGCAGCTTATAATAAACTCATATTTGTGACTTTTGCTAGTGGCTGTATTTTGTGGTTAGTATTTAAGAATTACAGACATAAGAAGAATAATCTGGAATAGCTAACTGTGGCTGCATCTGCAGCATCAAACCATGATATCCAAACAAATATCCTTCCTTGGTCACGAGCTTGAAATTTTTCCATTTGGAAAAGTACTAGGACCAAGAGTTAGTTAATACTGCCCTCACCGTGGCTGAAAAGAGCAGGAAAATAGTGTTTTTGTTTCATCCCTGGTTTGGCACCTATGTCTCTAATGGCTACAGGCAGCCTAAATGATTAATTTCCAAGGCCCCTGCTTGTAAATGTTTCTTATCAAGGGTACCAGAACCTGTCAGAGGTTTGGGATGCAGGGATGTATGGCTATGCTTAAAAAGGCCCTTGTGGTCATTAGCCTATTAAACCCCTATGAATCTATGAAAGATATTATGTAAACATATTGTTTAAAGAAGAATCTTAAACAAAATTCACTTTAGAGGAAAGTTGATATCTTCCAAGTGATGTCGGAAAGCAAACTTTAGTCTTTTATTAGCCATCAAATTACCATGTATGCCACAGTTTTATCAGGTACTACTGCCACGGGCTACATCATTACATTTTAAGTAAAAATTTCTATAAAATGTAGCAAAATCTAAAACATACTGTCCATACTGAGTATCATTCTATTTCATAAAGTACAACTATGAGACCAATTACCTTGAAAACTGTTCTTTGTTATCTCTAGGGGGTCCTGAGGGGGCAGTGACACTGAGGATATAATTAATATAATGTTAGGGGTGCAGCGCATTTGTTCAAATGAGGATATAATTAATATAATGCTGGGGGTGCAGAGCATTTATTCAAATGAGGATATAATTAATAATGCTGGGGGTGCAGCACATTTATTCGAATGAGGATATAATTAATATAATGCTGGGGGTGCAGAGCATTTATTCAAATGAGGATATAATTAATAATGCTGGGGGTGCAGCACATTTATTCAAATGAGGATATAATTAATATAATGCTGGGGGTGCAGTGCATTTATTCAAATGAGGATATAATTAATATAATGCTGAGGGTGCAGAGCATTTATTCAAATGAGGATATAATTAATATAATGCTGGAGGTGCAGAGCATTTATTCAAATGAAGATATAAATATAATGCTGGGAGTGCAGCGCATTTATTCAAATGAGGATATAATTAATATAATACTGGGGGTGCAGTGCATTTATTCAAATGAGGATATAATTAATATAATGCCGGGGGTGCAGTGCATGTATTCAAATGTGAATATAATTAATATAATAGAGAAAAAACAAAAATACTCAAAGATTGTGGACTCCACACATAAAACAACTATTTAATAACCACTTTCATTCTGGTATTCCATAACTTCATCAGACAACTAACATTCCTAACCACATTTAAATAGTAAAATACAAGTCGTGACAATTACAAAATCATATGACTCATTCCCATAAATTCCAAACCAGTTTTAGCTTATTAAATAATTGTTTTACGTGTGGAGTCCGTGGTGTTTGAGGTTTTTTTTGTTGTTTTCTAGTTTGTTTTTGCTTTTTTGAGTGTTTCATTATTAATATAATGATGGGGGTACAGCGCATTTGTGCAAATGAGGATATAATTACTATAATGCTGGGGGTACAGTGCATTTATTCAAATGAGGATATAATTAATATAATGCTGGGGTGCAGTGCATTTATTCAAATGAGGATATTATTAATATAATGTGGTGGTGCAGAGCATTTATTCAAATGAGGATATAATTAATATAATGCTGGGGTGCAGTGCATGTATTCAAATGAGGATATAATTAATACAATGCTGGGGGTGCAGCGCATGTATTGAAATGAGGATATAATTAATACAATGCCAGGGGTGCGACACATTTATTCAAATGTGTATATAATTAATATAATGCTGGGGGTGCAGCACATTTATTCAAATGAGGATATAATTAATATATTGCTGGAGGTGCAGTGCATTTATTCGAATGAGGATATAATTAATACAATGCTAGGGGTGCAGTGCATTTTTTCAAATGAGGACATAATTAATATAATGCTGGAGATGCAGTGCATTTATTCGAATGAGGATATAATTAATACAATGATAGGGGTGCAGTGCATTTTTTCAAATGAGGATATAATTAATATAATGCTGGAGGTGCAGTGCATTTTTTCAAATGAGGATATAATTAATATAATGCTGGGGGTGCAGTGCATTTTTTCAAATGAGGATATAATTAATATAATGCTGGGGGTGCAGCACATTTATTCAAATGAGGATACAGTTAATATAATGCTGGGAGTGCAACACATTTATTCAAATGAGGATATAATTAATATAATGCTAGGGTGCAGCACATTTAATGAAATGCCCAGAAGGTCAATCAGCTTTGCTGGTGGAAAATGTGAGTGAGTGGAAATAAGATAAAATGCTGGGTTGCAGTTTGTAAAGACAAAAGCTGAAAATAGCAAACATTCTTTATTTCTTTGTTTTGCTGGCTGATGGCTGCCCTGTGTGCAAGATCACGGTACACCTGTGTCATGGAATTTACTCTTTCACTGTTGTTGTGTGATCTTGGAGTTAGTATATGTAATTGGAAAGGGGTGTGGGAGGGTGCAGGGGTGTTTGTCTCCCCCGTATAAAATAATGGGCATGATTCATGAACACCTACACTAAATGTACACTAACTATACACTGTGTACACAATCTACATTGAAGAACATCCCAACCACATTGTTTGTGCTTTCTATTCACTCAGAAAGATAGTGTCCACCTAGTCTACTCTTTGTGGCAACATTATGAATCCTCTCGATATTTAAGACTGCAAGAAAATCAGTAGGAAAACAAAAAGTAGGACAAAGAAGGTGGAAGGTATGCTTGTGTTGTCTATTCACATGAAATGGTGTATACTTAGTCATGAAACTGGCCTAATTTTTTTATATACACATTCATAAAATTATAAATTCAGAAAATTATGATTTTATCTTAAAAGATTGATTGTTTTCACTATTTGAATAGGTAATCCAAATGCTTGTATGTCAGATCAGCAGGGTGTGCTTGTAGTTGGGGGTAATGGTTGTGTATTTTTGTTGGTTGGGTTTTCTTTTGTTTTAAATGGGATTTCTTTGTTGACTTCTGTTTTATACTTCCTATCTTTTGTTTTACGATCATTACCAATGAGGTGCTCTGAGTATATTAGCAATAATTCCCATTTTAAGGGAGCTTTCCCTTCTTCGAGTTGATGTGACCAAAGGATTGGTATATTTAAGTTGGGGATGTGGAAGAGTGCAGAGGGGCTTGCCCTCCATGCAAAATGTGTTTGTTTGTTATTTTGTTGTGTGTTGCGGTTACTTCTTTGTTTCAGTGGTTTGTGGTTTGGTTATTTGAGGTCTTATTTGTGTTAGGTCACTGTTTTTTGTTTTAGCTCACAGCTGATATAATCACAGGTTATATTACCGACGTTTGAGTAACATTTAACTATTAGTTAAGATAACCTTGTTACTAGTAATGCTAGCATCTTACTTACATGCTCACAGTATCACATTTTGTGTAACCGATGCATTACAAACATTACCTTTTTCCTTCCTAAGTTAAATGCAAATAGTGATTTGAGATATTTACTTAATATGTAACATGGACTATGTTGTTTGCCATTTATCCATATTTGCATTCTTTTCTGGTGACAGTAATAGTGTGATGAATAACTGTCACGTGTGCTTTTTATAGACTGGATATAGCAGCACATTTAATGACCTTGCAGTTGTAGCATGCAATGTTAAGTCCATGCTTGTGCTCATTTTCCTGGGAGGCCCACCATGCCTCCAACAAGTCTGTATATCAGCTTATTTACCTATTCAAAAATATGTTTAGAAATAAAATAGAAGCCTGATGATTTATTTAAAGACATGGTAGTTATAGCCCTATTACAGTGAATATTGCCCCTGCAGATGAATGATGGCTTCCCCATATTATTTAAAATACCCCAGTGTCATTTAACAATGCGTTTATGCAGCAGAATGTGTATAGCAGGAGGCAGGGGTGAGAATGAAGGAGGTTGAAGGGGTGGGTTGGAAAGTAGAATGTAGGGAGACGGTTACAGACAAAACGTTCCCCTGGTATGATGTAACTAGGAGGCCTTAGCAACTGGCTATAAAATCATGTATACTGGATGTGACATCACTATTATGAGGTTTGAATGAATGAAGGCTGTGTGTGTGTGTGTGTGTGTGTGTGTGTGTGTGTGTGTGTGTGTGTGTGTGTGTGTGTGTGTGTGTGTGTGTGTGTGTGAGTTTGCATATGTTGAGAGAAAGAGGTTGTGTAAAGAAACGTAGCACCACTGGAATAGTCTAATGTTGCTTTCTGTGCTATGAAAACCTGTTTGAAATTACTGGTTGGTGGTAGTGTGGGGCTAAATCTTTAATGAAGGGTTTGGGGGCACACTTTCCCATGAGGAATGATGTTGGTATGGTAAGATGACTGTTACTGTATTTTTGACAGTGGTTGTCTGTTTTGTCGTGTATAGTGCAGCTGGTCTGTATGTGTGAGGTTATGATTTTTTTTTTTAATCTGAGTATACTTTTTTTTTTTTAACCTCTGCTTCAGTTCCTTTCATCTTCATGGTTAAAAGGCTTTCCTTTTCTGCAGTGTCATTTAGGGTCCCACTGACACCACTCAGCCCCTACCCCTGATACATTGCATCATACTTGCCAAGTTTAGATGGTTAAAGAGTAAACAGGATACACAGCCAATCCAACTGGAAATAGCAACAATAACAACATAGCCAAGCTAGAGTTTTCACTGTGTGATTCCCTAAAACCTCTTGTAAAAGAGGATCATGGGATATATGCAAATGACCTATTAAAGACACCAAGTGTTTCAGCTATATGGTGATTCTGAATGCCCATGACTTATTTCTTTTTAAGTCGATTAACAGATAAATTCAGGCCAATAAAGCCAAACCCCACTAGCTGTGGACATGAATGTTTCATTCTTCTTATGACATCATCAGTATAGCATAAGTGGATTGTTTGGCTAACCTTTAGAAACACAGGGTTGATGTACTCAGCTCTTGTCTTTAACCATTAAGGTGTATGCAAAATATCCCATCTAACAATGAAATAAAAGAGTAAACAGGACACACAGCCAATCCAGCTGGAAAAAAACAAGAAAAACCTAGCCCTTTTAAGAAAGGTGCAGCACATACACTTGGATTGTATTATGGCCACCACAAACTATGGAGAGCTAGCCAAAAATCACAATAAACAATCAGAAAGAAAGTGTGTGTTTCCTACAAACAAGCAGTAGCTTATGTCCTTAGGTCTTGTATCAAGGACACTGATCTCAGCCAGACTGCAGCTATCTGTAAAGGGCAAGCAGTACATTTAATCAGTTCCAGAAGTCATCACACTAGCTGAAAGTTTTTGTAGCTATAAAAAAGGGGAGAATGCACAAATGTGTGTGTGCTCATTGTATGAATCACATATGGTTAAATTTAGTTTTATACAGTGTAGGTAAATAGGCATGTGCAGGAAAATCATTGTTTGAATGAAAGTATGATGATTTTGAAGATGTGCAAGACTATGTTACAGCTGCTGTTGAATGCCCACAGGTTAGGGTTAGGGAAGGGGATAGATTTAGTTTTGTGCATGTTTTGTGTTGTGTGTGTTCTGTATACTTCTGTCTTGTGTAGTGATACGGTTAGGGAATGGTTTTTAGTAACAATGTGTAGGGCTAGGGTTAGGGGCTAGGATAGGGTTAAGGTTATGGTTAGGGGAAGAACACAAGTAAGGTGAAACACACAGTTATGGTAAATGGCAGAAATTAACATTTACTCTAAGAAATATGTTGCAATATGTTTGTTTATGAAAGAAGTTTTAGGTTTTAAGTGACCCTGCTAATTTCCTGCTTTAACTGCATGTTAAACTATAACTTAATAAGCACTTTAGTAAAGCTGAAGTGAATATTAAAAAACTGCAAGATAGTAAGTTAGCAACTTGAATCTTTGCTCAATCCTCCAGTGTTTCATGCCCAACCCCAATTCACTGAAAAGGAACCAGATTGTCTGAAATGAATGACTATAAAAGGCAATGACTGGGATGTATAAAAAATAAATGAATAAAGATACTTTCAAAGTACAGTTTGTGTTATATGATCCAGGTCTGCTGAGGATCTAATGTCTTGCTACAAGCAAATAGCAGAAACCACTATTATAACTAATGAACAGTTCCACTGATCACAACGTGTAGCAAGATACCAATTGCTTATTCTCAAACAATCAGTACATGCTTTTCCACTCTCCCTCCCCATCAGTTGTTAAGCAGAAAATCAGGTTCATGCATAAGATAGTTTCTTATCTATCCATCATATAATAGTTATATGTATAACAGTCCACATTTCAGCTCCCTCCTTGGTTGTCATTTCAACAAAAGCAGTGTAATACACACACACACTCAAAAAAAAAAAAACACCCTGATCAGTCCTTTATCATTTTCTTGTTAATTATATAGGAATAAACACCCAGATTTCCATGTCCCCTTCAGGAAGCTACTGAAGAAAAAAATGTACTCTGAAGTGTATTTGTTAATGCTATTAGTGTTTACTGAAGGCACCCTTCCGACGTCCTAGATCACAACTATATTTTTAACAAAACGTGCTTACGTCTAAGGAAGACCCCATCTTGTTCAAGCCTCAGTTTGTAAGCAAATTTGCTTGAATCTAAAGCAGCCCTTCACCTAAAAGCCCCAGAATCTCAGCTCCTTTTCAGTCTATTGATTGTGCATAAGGGAGTGTGTCCTTTCAGTTACTTGTTGGATAATTCAGTTACAATGTATCTAATTGTGACAAGGCCAATGATTCATGAACGAACTGCTTATGTGGTTCTTTTTTAATGTAATTTCCATTCTTATAGAAAGCATGGTGTACATACATGGAATAAATGACACATATGAAGGTGCACATGCAGCTGAGACAGGATAACTAGGTCCAGTGGTATGACCTGTATAAAGGAGCTAAGCAATGTAAGTGGTGAGAACAGCTACCACAGCAACAACTGCCAAAAACGCTCAGGACCAGCAAAAACCATGAAGAATGTAGTTTATTTTCACACAACCACCGACTAAGCGCTTTCACCTAAAAAGGCATCATCAGAGTCTGACTCTGATGATGCCTTTTTAGGTGAAAGCGCTTAGTCAGTGGTTGTGTGAAAATAAACTACATTCTTCATGGTTTTTGCTGGTCCTGAGCGTTTTTGACAGTTGTTGCTGTGGTAGCTGTCCTTGTTTTATTTAGAGCGTTGCCCTGTTTTGGGGTTTGCATTTTTCTGTTTTTAATGTAAGTGGTGAGAGTTGCCTATATTTTCCCATGCCTACATGAGACGCAGGGCAGTGTACTAAGCCCTAAGCACAAGCTAAACAGCAGTTGAGACCATGGCAGCATGCAGCATACCCTGGTACTGTGGGGGACAGCTTACATCAGAGCTATGCCTTTCTTCTTTAACAACTAGGAGTAGGTCTTAGCATGGCATGGAGAAAAAATTATTAGTGCCATAATGTTAGACGGCAATCCATTATACAGTGCTGCCTATGCAGCTGTCAGTTAGAAGGGCTGCTTATGAATCCGAAAATCTAATTATGCCAACTGACTAGTGTATAAAACTCCAGATAACCTTAATATATGAATGCTAACCAAACTAGTGTTGTCAGCCATATACAAAAAGTCTTTATCGACATCCTAACTGCTTGATACAATCTGGAACATTCTCATTGAGCAGACAGGCCTGTTTTATATGATTGCTAATGCATTATCATCATTTTTGTCTCTTGCCATCATAAGATTAATAGCAAAAGTAGAGTACCTGGTACATGAATGTGGAATTTCATTGTAAAATTCTAACATAATACCTCTCTGCATACACAAAAACTATGCATAGTAGTGGTCGAAAACATGATAATCACTAGTTCTTCAAAATGTGCTACATGAAAGTGCAGAAAATGCATGTACAAAATGATACAATTAATCAGTGATTAAAATGTAAAACATTAAAGAAAAAAATGTAAGAAAGCATAGCATATGTGCCTAATATAATCAGATATAGTGGATATAAAAAGTTTACACACCCCTGTTAAAATGCCATTTTTTTGTGATATAAAAAATAAGATCACTATAAATCATTTCAAAACTTTTCTCACCTTTAATTTGACCTATAATCTGTACAAGTCAACTGAAAAACAAATAAATCTGTTAGGGGAAAAATATAAAATATAAAAAATTTACAATAAGCTGGTTGCATAAGTGTGCACACCCTTAAACTAATACTTTGTTGAAGCACCTTTTGATTTAATTACAGCATTCAGCCATCTTGGGTAGGAGTCTATCAGCATGGCACATATTGACTTGGCAATATTTGCCCAATCTTCCTTGCAAAAGCGCACCAAATCTGATAGATTGCGAGGGCATCTCTTGTGCACAGCCCTCTTCAGGTCACCCCACAGATTTTCCATTGGATTTAGGTCTGGGCTGTGGCTGGGCCATTGCAAAACTTTAATTTGCTTCTGGTGAAGCCATTCTTTTGTTGATTTGGATGCATGCTTGGGGTCATTGTCGTGTTGAAAGGTGAAATTCCTCTTCATTTTCAGCTTTCTAGCAGATCCTTGAAGGTTTTCGGCCAAAAGTGAATGGTATTTGAAACTGTTCATAATTCCCTCCACCTTGACTAATGTCCTAGTTCCAGCTGAAGAAAAGCAACCCAAAGCATAATGCTGCCACCACCATGCTTCACCGTGGGGATGGTGTTCTTTTGGTGATGCAAAGTGTTGTTTTTGTGCCAAAAGTACCTTTTGGAATTGTGGCCAAAAAGTTTAACCTTGGTCTCATCAGACCATAACACATTTTCCCACATGCTTTTGGGAGAATTGATGTATTGTTTTGCAAATTTTAGCTGGGCCTGGATGTTTTTCTGTGTAAGAAAAGGCTTTCGTCTTGCAACCCTACCCCATAGCCCAGACAAATGGAGAATACAGGAGATTGTTGTCACATGTAGTACACAACCAGTACTTGACAGAAATTCCTGCAGCTCCTTCAGTGCTGCTGTATGCCTCTTGGCAGCCTCCCTGACAAGGGAGCCCGCAGGATTTTTTGCAGGGAGTTGCAAACCCAGAGCCCCGCCCACACAGCTCCCCTCACCCACGCAGCCCCACCCATGCATCCATTCCAGTGTCCCATTACTTGGCTATTCCTCCCCATTTGCCATAGACACTGTTCAAATCTCTCAGTGTGCATATTGTTTTATGCTTTACTTCTACAATGATTACAGATATTTAGATTTAATTTACAACTTTTATTTCAAATTTTATAGCAGAAACACTGATAGACATTTACTAAACCTAAACAAAGCAATAGTCTTACAATGAAAACAGACTTAGCATTAAAACTTCTCTACCTTTGAATCCCACTTTCACTGAAACAGAATTGAAACCCACATTCAAAGAAAATGCATCTGGCCAGTGTCAGGGTAAGTTTACCTTTGGGCTGTTTTCAAATCATAGGCTCCTTTCACACATTTTTATAACCATGCAAAAGTTCTTTGATTCACCTTCCTGATTGTATTAATTATACTATATAATAATTGAATTATATCCCTTGTATAATATAGCACCACTTGTTAGAGTGTTTTAAATTTATAGTTCTGAACATTTTTCCTTTAAGCATTGAAACAAATCATATGAACCAATAATGACAAACTGCCCAATTCAGAACATTTCAACCATAAAGGGCCACTCAAACTTTTGACATGCAATCCATCAATATCAGTCAATATGCAGAATCTCTGCAGAAAGTAAAAGTCGTCTGAATAATTCCACATTAAAGAGATCTGAAACCAATGAAGAGGTTGTTGCTAGAAAATAACTTTATATTTCAGTGTTTAATTTACAAATTCAGTGCCTGTTGCCCTTGAAGATTAAATTGCCTATGTTACATTAAAATAAATGGTAAGCTGATATATTGCAATAGGAAATAGGTGGCAGGCTGAAAAACAGGTTCATAGTTACTAGGCATCTCATCCAAAGGAGGACATACTCAGGACTGCAGCACCCACCCCCTTCAAATATAAATCTACATGCCGTGGGAGTAGAACCTACAGCTCTCTGCATCAAGATGCAAGTTTTCTACCTGCTGTGCCACTGACACTGCTTTAAAACTCTATACCACAACAGTGTTACCATTTGCTAAACAAAACAGTTGCACATTTTAAGCAGACTTAGCATGAGCAGCAGTAAACTTCTCTTTCCTTGAAGCTTACATTTCCTTGAAAATGCACTTGAAAATAAATTCTACCTGCTAACTCCGTATTTCACTCTCTCTCACACACACCTCAACCTCTTAGTGCAAGAAATCTGGACAAAGCCTAAAATAAATAGGGATAGATTAGAAATATTGTTCTCATGAACTTAGAACATTGCTAGAATAACAGGATTTGTGTTAGTATGCATTTTTCTAAGGGATATAACGTCTAAAACTCATATGTCTGCCATTATTTAGCAACTTCAATCCTTTTTAGGAGGAATATGGGGCAAAAATCTCGACATTCTGCAAAAACCTGGACAGCTGAAGGGTATGCTACCTCCCTCTTACACACACACACACACACACACACACACACACACACACACACACACACACACACACACACACACACACACAAACATCACCTCTCAATGTCTTAGCAAAAGAAATCTGAACAAAGTCTGTTATAATGTTGGGGACAAAGACCTAAAACTAGAGACGCATTTAGAAAGTTGCTAGAGTAATAGGATTTGTATTACAATACATTTTCTGAAGGATATTATGTCTGAAACTCAGTGATTTTTCAAAAAAAAAAAAACAGAATTTTTATGAAGAACAGACCAAAAACATTAGGCAAAAATCAGGACATTCTGTGAAAATCTGTACAGTTGAGAGGTATGCACACATACATCCCCCTACCTCCTTAGAAAGTGGCTAGAACAACATGTTTTGCATTGGTATGCAGGCAAAGCCCATGGCTGGCGTAACCATTTGACAAACAGAGGATTGAATGTGTTTACAGAGTCAGAGCTCAGAGGCTACTGTGTGGGGAGCTGTTCCATGTCCATTATCTATTAATGCTTCTGTTGATTATTTAAACATTCATCACACCAAAAGACCTGGGCTGCAGACATTATCTGACATTAATGTGGATGTTACTCCAGGATTTAGCTCTGTAAACAGCAGTAGGAGACATCAGCTCAAGAACCCTTTCTATCCCCTGACCAAGGATTCTTATGAAGCTTATGCCATCATATGTCTCGCAGTGGTTATCTTTTTTGTTGGGATTTTGGGAAACATCTCGATTATGTGCATTGTTTGCCACAGCTACTATATGAGGAGCATATCCAATTCACTGCTAGCGAATCTGGCTTTCTGGGATTTCCTCACTATCTTTTTCTGTTTGCCTTTGGTAATATTCCACGAAATAACCAAAAAGTGGCTTCTTGGAGACGTCTCTTGTAAAATCATACCATATACTAATATGCATATATGTTGGTGTAGGACACCGTATCAAAGTACAGTGTCCCGATACTCTGCAGATCGATCTCCGGATGTTGAAAGCACCAATATCAGCACGTTCTGCACATACATGCTCTGGGGATTATCCCTGAGCAGACTAAACCAACAGCAAATGTTTTTGCAGGAAGGCAAGCCTGCTAACACCCCATGTGGGGGGCTGTACCCCCACACCCCTGCTAATTATATATATTAACTGCAAGATTGCACAATCTCCAGGTAAAGGAAATATTCCCATACTCTAGGATAGTTGATCTTGCACACCTCTTGACCCTGTTGTCACTCTACATGGTGTCGGAGCATTTCCTGCTCACTCCAGTGCTTGGCATTTATATATATATATATATATATATATATATATATATATATATATATATATGTGTGTGTGTGTGTGTGTGTAGATAAATAGATAGATATAGATATATTACTATACAGATTGAGGGGCCAGTTTAGCCACAATTTAAGTACTTTTTTGCAACCCTCAAACTAAATAAATGTCAAACAACTATCTACAGCCCTCCAAATACACCTACAAAAATATGGACACATTAGAACATATACCATCATGGATAACCTTATTCATCAAACAAGATATGATTATTATACGGGCATTAATATTGACTGTGCTAGACTATCCTGTTAGGAATCACCAACCAAAGATTTACCACACAAACCTTTTTGAATTGACACAAGTATTCACTGAAGCTTTTAGAATTTACAAACTCTCTAATAGAAATAGCATTCTAGATTGAATATTAACCCCTAACTCCAGTCACAAAAATAGTATAGATATACTTTCAGACTGACTAAGTGACCATCTCCTGACTTATATAATTTGGGGACAAGCTAAAATACCAAAGGTAACAACATAAAATTAGACTAGATCTAAAAATTTGAAGGAACAACTTTGAATACACTTCTCTAACAATGTATCTAATCCCCACTAAATTATCTAGCTCTAAATTAAGCAGTTAAATATTTCAGCCAAACTTTCCTAGAAATCCTGAATATAGTATGTCTCCTACACAAAAAGAAAAAGTGAAACTTTACATGACCCCTGGCTAACTACATAAACCTAGCAAATAAAACAGCTAGAGGCAAAGCTGGGAATAGTTGAAAAATACAGTAAATTATGTCTAAATTCCAAAACTGTAGGTCACTGAGAAATAAAGTAAAGAACATAATGGAAAAAGAAACAAAAAGCTGTTTTCGCTGATTACATTACAGAAGCAATAATAACCCTAAACTTTTTTGGAATACAATTAATAATTTAATCAAACTAAGCAAAAATACACAGCCTAACCCCTTACTACAGGAACCAAATTACAAAGTGTCCTGAAAATGAATATCCATTTTATTCAGGCTGCAACCTCAGTATTAAATCAACAAAACAAAAAATACTACCCGCAACATTGAATTAAACTACAGAAACTTTCACTCATCAGTCTCTACAGACCAAATCAAAAAGCAGCTTAAGAAAGTACAAACTACCTTAGTCCCTGACGATATCCCAGTAGAATATTAATGCATAGCGGCCATCTACTACCTTATATTAATGAATTGAGTATGGCACAGTCTGTCCCGGGTCAGGTTTATACAGATCCAAAATTGTAACTAATAGATGTTGACCGGTAGTAATTACCTAATTGGTCTGTTATTCATATACCTTTTCATACTTATTCTCTGACTTATAATTTACTACAGCTTGATGAAACATTAAGATTTTTATTTTGGAACAGCAATGTGAATCAGCTTACTTTATGAGTGAAACTTCTTTTTGTCCCCGCATTCAGTGTTGTATATAACTCCTTACTGTATACTATAGCCCTGTCTCAGCTAATCATGCCATTTTAGGTCCTTAAAGGATTGCTCTAGTTTTATCATTTATGGCATGGAAACATTTTCCTTTGTAACTCATTTAAAGAAATTTCACCCAAGTGATTTACTCTGTGCATTAATTTTGTTAATGAAAGTTCACTGTCCTTTTGAATTTACTAAAATATTGTTTTGTGGAATTAAAACCTGGGCTACTAAAAAAATTATATCCTCAGAAGAGGATATTCTCTTATTGATAAATGCATACGGTTGATCTGTAGGAGCCTATAAGAAGGGCACTTTTATTTTCGTTCTCCTAGTCATCAAATGGCTCAAACCTTACAGGACTATAAGTCAGTAATGCCTCTGTATAAATTAAAACTTAAGACCTGCTCATTGATACTAAGGACTCATAAAGCATTAGTGCATCAGTGTAA
The DNA here is from genome assembly GCF_019279795.1 of Protopterus annectens. Lineage (NCBI taxonomy): Eukaryota > Metazoa > Chordata > Ceratodontiformes > Protopteridae > Protopterus > Protopterus annectens. Next base: position 779,607,060 of record NC_056748.1, on the reverse strand, counting down.
AATTATAGCTCATTTAATTTTTATCAGAGGGATAAGAAATAAAACAATTGCAAATTCAATCAACACTAGAGTACAAGACACCCTTACTCACTTGAGAAATCAGTCTGAAATTGTTAATCAAATAAAGGAAACAGTACAGGAACAAAACAATTTACTGGACTTCATATATACAACTATTCAAAATGAAATGTACATAAATTATGTCAAATATTTAATAAAACTCTTCATGGTTAAGGAATCAGAAATATCACTAAATTGAAAAATATGAAACTCATGGCCTGGTTCATTTTATCCTAGAGTTTTACAAACATATCTCCCTAATGACTGGTTCTTTTAGTCCAAGCTTTCAATAGTAAAATAAATGTCCTCAGTTTCCAGAAATGTGCCTTACATCAGTTATTTCTAAACCCTTAAAAGAGCAACTTGATTATTCATCATATAAACTAATTTTAGTTTAAAATATACAGAAACTATATGCCCATTCCTGTGGACTGAATAAAACATTTATGCCGTGTTTAATACACCCATATCAAGCTAGTGCTTTCACATATAGATACATAGCAATATTAGTATGCTGTTCATGACATGTAGAATGACAGAAAATTACATTTCCTTCTCATAAGTTTAGACATGGAGAAAGGATTTGATACTAGAAGTGAGAATCACCATTTCCAGTATTAATGACAAAGTGATTGTGAAAATTTCATTCTCATTATATAGAGGCTTTATAACATATACTTAGCTAGGAAGTAAATACAGGAGGGGAGGGAGCAAATCTGATAAAATTCTACCAACCACTCTCCACTTACAAACAAACACACACACCTACTTCTTACATACACACATACACACCCCTACCTACATCTTACATCCACAGACTCCTATCTAACTATTTCTTACATCCACACACATCTCTTAAACACTAAAATACACGCACGCACACACCTACCTCTCACTTCTACATTTGTCCGGCACAACCGCAGTCCAAACATCCTCTGGAATTCAAATTCCCGGTAGGTATGAAAGACAAAGATGCAAACCATTGGTCGCACAGACACAGAAGATGAAAACAGGTCGCAAACATCCGTTGCATCTGTGCGATTGGACGGAAAGCAAAGGGCGTTCTTAAAGAGGAATGCCCTTTAAAAAAACAAACAAAAAGAAGTTGTTTTCTTTTTTAATTGAAATAAAATACATTTTTCAGCCAGCCAGTTCCAGCGGTGTGCACCTGCCTGCGGGCGCCCTTGCTCCCTGACCAGTTTTTGTCTTGTCTTTTTATCAATTTTGGAGGGGCGTCTAGTTCTTCGCAACGTCGCTGTTGTCCCATATTTTCTCCATTTTTTGATGATTGCCTTCACTGCGTTCCATGGTATCTCCAATGCTGTGGAAATTTTTTTGTACCCTTCTCCTGACTGATACCTTTCAACAATGAGATCCTGTTGATGCTTTGTAAGCTCTCCATAAACCATGGCTTTTGCTGTAGCAGGCAACTGAGTAAATGTCAGGAAAATCCTGCTAGGACAGCTGAACTTTATTTGGGGTTAATCAGAGTTCCTTTAACTGATGGCAGGTGTGTACCCAAGAAGACTGAATGTTGTAGTTAAATCAGAAGGTGCTTCAACAAAATATTAGTTTAAGGGTGTGTACACATATGCAACCAGCTTATCGTATCTTTTTTATTTTTTATATTTTTCCCCTAACAAATTTGTTTTTTAATTGAATTGTACAGGTTATAGGTTACATTAAAGGTGGGAAAAGTTTTGAAATGATTTATTATGGTCTCATTTTTTATATCACAAAAACCTGGCAATTTAACAGGGGTGTGTAAACATTTTATATCCACTGCAAGTATAATTGTTAACACCTCTCATAAAGTCATTGCTTTACTATTTCAGTCTTGTATATTAAAATAATCACAGACCATACATTATATATTATATATTATATATTAACATAACATTTATTGTGGTAAAACAAGTCCTGCTGACTGTAAAGCTGAGCTCAACCACAAACCAAGTAGTATGAACAAAAATGTAGAATACAGCACCACAGCATTTTCGTGATAAAATCTCTTCTTCAGACCATACAAAGCGCTCACCTGTGTTCGAATAAAAGTCTATTTGGATTTTACACTGCTCTTTGCCATCTGCTGTTTATTGGTTTTCTGTGATGCTGTGTTCTATATTTTTGTTCATAACATTTCTTGTGTTTAGGCTATTCAGAATTTGAAGATTTGGCTGGTAAATGGCAAAGTAGTTGAAAATTATTGTATAATACAAAATTCTTAAGATACAAGAACTTCAAAGATTTGGTGCAAGTTTTAAAGGGTGGGTATGGAAGCAACTAATAATGTACAAAAGCAACATTTCTCTCTGTATCCCTGTACATTCATAATAATATAACATCTAAGTTACTTTCAGCCAAATATAGCTATTATAGCTTTCATTAACGTGCATGTAATGCACATCATATGACTGGAAAAATGCATTTTTTGCAGGTAGTCGAAGTCACCCAATGAGAAATTAATGTGTCATCTCTTGAGAGAGGATGCACAACTCAGTAACTAAACTAACTGAAAGCCTTACATCTGTTGGGTTAAACCCTTCATTAGTATAATAAAATCAAGTCAGGTGTTCAAGTCATAATGCACTCAGACAAAAACACAGTTTATTGGGGGAAAGACAATACCTTTGAGCCAAAAATGTTCTTATAATAACCATATAAGGTGCAACACATTTAGTCCTAAAAGGGAAATAAATGAGTTGTGGTTAATAAATGATGAAATCAGAAGAACCAGATTAAAAAGAAGAAAAGAAAAGTAAAAAATAAAATAAAACAGCTTCTTCTGAAACACGACATACAAGTTCACTGCAGTTCTTTAATCAACCAGACAGAGGCAATGCATGGCTTTAGAAAGGATAGTCCTTAAGTAACGAACAAAACATATTGGATTGATTTAATATTTGGTCAGTAATCTTTTCTGGGAAAACCATTTTAAAATTAATGACCTGCCATTTGCAGGTGAAGGCCAGAAGGGCATTCTGTAGTTAGTGTTATGGTATTCCAGCAAATTAAATTAACAGCAGCAGTGTTTAGATAATTTTGAAGAATACCATTTCCAAGAGATAAAGTGTGTGACAAGCTCAGTATATAATTTTACATTACAAGAAGAAGAGAGCAGACTTACTACTTGCAGGCAACGAGTTAGAAGCAAGTTACTACAATCTGTCTTATGAACAGTAATAAATAATGAAATCTGATTTTCCATTGTGATGTTGGACAAGTTTAAAGGGTATAGCTTCTCAATCATTTTTCTTAGAATATCAGATTACCTGTCTTCTTACAAACCTTTTTGTCTTAAACGTTGGCTGCTTTTAAAACATTCACTGGTTTGTCTTTGTGGAATATTTTTATCAGCTTTATTTTATGGTTATTTGCTTAGTATTAAGACATGCAGAACCTAGAAACTGATTGATCCAGCTTTTCTTTCTCACTGCACTATTACCATTTTGATCTCACTGCTGTTTATTAAAAGGCTGTCAGGATATTCAGATGGTCCTTTCAATTAGAACACAGTATTGTATTAGCTTACTGATAACATAACTGACATCTACTTCAGAACATTTGAATAACTTGCAGACTGTTGTAGTTTTGTTATTTGTAAGTGGTTAGTGGTTAGATTCAGAATAATGTTAATAGGTCTGTGCTAGAATGCCTGTATTATGACTGAATCTTAATTATACTCCCCAGTACATAGCCTGTATATGGAATGAGACAAATATCTTACCAGAAACAAATAGAAGGATGTAGAATACATGTTTTGTACTCATGAATTGCCAGTGGTTCCAGTAAGTCACACATTTGTTTAGATACTTTTCATTTCATGTGCTGTAAGATAACTAGTTGTTCATCACATGCTTCATTTTTAAAAAACATTGAAATAGCAAGCCTAGGTTATTTCCCATCCCACATTTCTAGGATGTATGGAGATACTTGCAGTATACCAGATTGGGGGAAGACCCTTGAGCCGTAAGGCAGTCAACCAGGGAGGGGCAAGTTATGTATTCAAACAGTAGGACATAATTTAATCAAAGAGGAAGAGAGGTGGCTGGGTTCCAGGAAGCAACAAATAGCAGTTAAAAGACACTTTCAATGGAAAAAGAGTGCATTAGTGGGGTTCCACAGGTGTCAGTCCTGGGGCCAATGCTCCTTCACATCTTTGTATTGGGCATCATGAGGGATGTTGACAACAGGAATGACTGAACTGTGGGTGATATTAGGGAGAAGTGACAGTGGAGGATTGGAGAACAAACTGTCAGAGGGACATGGGAAGACTGACAGAGTGAACTGAGAAGGAAATTCTAAGGTTTGTTATCTGGTAGTAGAAAGCACTTTATATGTGCTGCAATAATGCTAAAATGGAGTAACAGACGAGGGAGAAATCCCAAAAAGTTCAGGTCAGGAGAAATATTTGGTGCAGTAGGAGCAGCAGAAATGAACAGCCATAGGTTCATAGGCAGGTACTAGGCTATCAGACCAAGGGCCTAAGTAAGCCTAGCCAACAAGGTTCCCTGGCTTATGCCACCCAAGAAAGTTATTTTCCTGTGCGCCTGTCAAGCAAAGCCATCAAAGTGATCCCCGGGGTGTATTTTGTATTTCCCATCCACTCATAAAGATTTTTCTTGAAGAGTGCTAATGAGGAACTTTGCTTGACATAGATGGGTAGCTTGTTCCAGAGTATGGGAAGTCTCTGAGACAGGAATCTATCCCTTCAGCATGTCCTGTTTATTGTGGTGACAAGGTTTAGGTCTCTAGAGCATGTAGTTCAGATGGATTGGGATTTCTTTAGGTGTAGCATGTCCAACAGCTCTGGGTTTGACATAGCTTTATATGTTAGGCAGAGATCACCTCGGAGCAGGTGATATGCTGTGGAGTAAAGCTGGATTTGTTTGAGACGGTCAGTGTAGGGCATCTGTTTGAGGCCAGTAATCCTCTTTGTGAGGTACTTCTGTGGCCTTTCCAGCTGCTGCAGATGTCTTGTGAGGTACATTCCAAAAAGGGCATTGTACTCTATAATGGGTCTAGTGAGTGTCGAGTAGAGGGGAACAATGACTTATTTTTTCTTGGATGAAAACCCTTTTGTGATGAGGTGTGCCATGTAGAAGGATTTCCTGACTACTTTGGCAATGTGATTATCAAAGGAGAAACTACTATCCACCTGAGTCCCAAGGTCTCTTATCACATGTTCGGCGTTAAGTAGACTGCTGCCTATGTGGCAGTTCATAGGTACAGAGTTTTTACCAAAGGGGATGACAATGCACTTTTTGGCATTGAGCTTGAGGCCATGGCTCTGACACCAGGCATCTGTCTCAGTGAGGCTCTTCTGTAGGATGTCCACATTATTTAGGGACTCGACTATGGCTCCTAGTTTGTAGTCATCTGTGAACTTCATTAGCCAAAGGCCTTCTGTGTTAGCCTGTACTTCAGAGAAGTAGATCCCAAACAGGAGAGGACCCAGGACTGAACCCTGTGGTACTCCACTTGTCACTGGTTTGAAGTCAGATTTGGAGTCTGCAACTTTTACAGTGTGGGTTCTGTCAGTGAGCCAGTTGGCAACCCATCTTGTGACATAGGGATTTATACCTAGTTTAGTGAGTTTAGCTATAATTCCAGAATGGGGGATGGTGTTGAAAGCCTTGGCGAGGTGAAGATAGGCTGCGTGAACCACTTTACCCTCATCTACGGCTTTGGTGACTGCCTCAAAGAAGTCAATCAGGTTCAGGAGGCATAATCTGCCTTTCACAAACCTGAACTGGGTGGGGTCCAGAGATTGGAGGTTACCAATGTCTTTATTTATGATTTCCATGAAGATACATTCCATGGCCTTACAGACCAGGCTCATCAGGCTTATAGGGCGATAGTTCCTGGAATCAGTGGTGGCTCCCCCTTTGTGGAGTGGGATAACTGTTGCTGTGCACCATTCGGTGGGCACAAAGCCTGATGTGAGGCTATGATTGAAAATGGTGCTTAGGTGGGGAGCCAGTTCATTCTGAAGTTCATGTAAAACACACCCTGGGATGTTGTCCGGTCCCATGGATGCTGTGTGTTTGGCTTTATAGAGTGCAGCTTTTACCTGCATAGTTGTGATTACAGGGACTCTGCATTCTCCCTTTTTAGATATGGGCCCTTTAGGGGGTGAGAGGGGGGTAAAGTTAGCAATGAACCTATCTGCAGGATGTTGGCAATATCAGTTGGTTCTGTAAATTTTGTGCCGTTGTTCTGTAACTCAGAGTAGATCTGGGTGTTGCCATTGAGATTCTTGACATAGCTATAAAATGCTTTGTGGTTGTCCCTAGAATCATTGGCAATTTTGTTTTCGTAGCTAGCTTTGGAGGATCTTATAAGGGACCTCAGCTTTTTTGAGGCTGACCAGGGAGCTCCTCTACTCATGGGATTTTACTCTCTTTTGCAACAGTTTCTTCCTTCTGTTGTACAGTTTGTTTATGGCAGGGGACCACCAGATTGGTTTCCTTTTTTTGGAGGATAGCATCTTGGTTCTGTTTGGGATAGCACGATCCATGCACTTGTGTAAGTGCTTATAGAGTGCATTTGTGTAGGATTAAGCAGTCATAACTGTATTGTCCATCTGCATGGGTGTCATGACGTTCACCACTTCTGTCTTAAGAAGCATGAAGTTGGCTTTGGAGAATTTTTTACCGTGGTTTCCTTAATGGGGAGTGGAGGCGGGATGTGGATATCTAGGGTGATTAGCTTATGGTTGGATCTGACCAACGAGAAGTTGACTTCAAGTGTGGAACACCATTCACTCATATTGGTAATGACTAGGTCTAGGATATTGTTGCCTCTGGTGGGGGTGTGGATAAGTTGATCCAGGCACTGGAATTTATGAATTCCAGAAAGCGTTTAGTGAAGGAGGTGGTACATGAGTAGTTTTCCCAGTCAATGGTGGGGTAGTTGAAATTGCCCATTATTAGTGTATCTGGTTGAACCCTAATATTTTCCAGTATATCAAGAAAAGAGGAGTGGGAATGCTAGGGCATGGTGGGGGATCTGTAGCAGTCAGGTACAAACTCAAAATGTTGTATCAAAGATTAATGCTCTACAGGACTGTATTTTTAGGGGGATAAAGTAATGGAACAAAGATATTATATTACTCCTGTGTTCTCATGCTACTCACAAAGAAACAAATAAAGACCACCAGAAAAATAAAAGGAATGAATGACAAGGGGGAGAAATGGTATAACACAGGTTACAAGAGCTAAATCTAGTTTCACCGGATGTAAGACAAAAAAGGGAAGACACAATAGGGGTGCAAGAGGGCATATCTATTCCTAGCATAGGATAAGCAAGCACATGATATTTAGGGGACAGCGTGATGATGTACATCTCAAGACAGAGAGGGGGAGGATGGGACTTGTCTGTCAGATTAAGAGAAGCAAGTTCAGGTTAGGTAGCACTAAGCACGTGTTCTTGTTGTACACACACACACACAGACACACACAGACACACACACAGACACACACAGACACACACACAGACACACACACAGACACACACACACACACACACACACACACACACACACACACACACACACACACACACACACACACACACACACACACACACACACACACACACACACAATTCATATCCTCTTCCTTAGTTTACCTTTTAGCTGGCCATCTGATATTCAGTTGCTCCTAACTTTTTAGTGCTCCCAGTATTAACTCCCAGAGATGGGACTACCTGAGTTATAAGCAGGTTGGGAAGGAGATGTGGAAATACAGAGTACAGCTTCCAGCAATGTCCTCTGCACTGCTATACTCATCACAATTTTTTTTTGTTACGCCCTGAATGGCAGAGGTACTGACATCATTCACATAACTGTGCACAGTGCCAATGACTTCCAGACCCCTTTTGCCAAATTCAATGGCATTCCGTCTTGTAATTATAGCACTGCAGCACTGGCAGAGTGCCAAAGCACAACCAGAAATCTCAGCTCTCCATCCTGGAATGGGTAAGCTAAATAAAACAAATGCTGCCACTTCCTGTCACTGTTACCCAGCTGCTCTGGCATCAAATTGGTATCAAACTATGGTCGTCTGGGTCCCAGTCAGCTTTGTGTCTCTGTACAAGTTAGAAAGTGCTTTTTCACAGAAAGAGTATTAGATAAGAGTAGCAGGTTGTACAAACAGACAATGAAGTATAAGACTTCAGATTACTTCAACTAATTCTAGGATTGGTTGTGGAATAACAGAAGGGACACTGTCTAGGGTAACTAAACAATATTTATTGCACAAATAGGGTTGACAAGATAGGTAATCTATCTTTTCCTGCTGTCAAAGCTATGTAATGTAATGTGGCACGACACTTTTCTGTATATGATGAAATGAGAAATGAAAAGCAAAGGAAATGCATTGACTGAATGTTTAAAAAGCAGGCATTTTCTTAACTCTTATATTGTTGCTTAGCACTTATAGCTATACTCTAATTATGTGACAGACACGTGGAAAAGCAGTCAGACAGTATTTTCTAACCTGCCCCCCCCCACCCCCCAAAGCACAGCTTGCTGCCAGTTGTGGCTCAAAGAGCGCAAGGACTTGGCAGGGAAACAACAGATTCTGGCAAGAGGAACGCTAACATGATAGATTAGAAGATTGCATCGACCTGCAATTCCCTGGGTTAATTCTTTTAATTGTCTTCTACTTTCTTTCCGTTCTGCTGATGTCTTCTGGTTAGGCATAAAGGAGCTGATTTATGACGGCACTGAATGTTCATCAGCTTACTGTGTCTTGACTACTATGAATCATATGCTGCATTTCAGAAATTTAATGTTGAGTGCATGATCCAGATGCAAACCTCTTATGCTAAACACTTCAGAAAGGAAAATCCTGTTCTGAGGAAGGATAAAGAGGGCAAACAAGTACAGAAGAATGTAGGCCTTACTGAAACACATGCGTGCATCTGCACATCCTTGTTTTAAGATAGGACTTTCTCATTAGGATAGTTTAAATATTAGAAGCTTTAAATGGTCAAAACAAGGGAAATGGGATTTTGGGGTAATTTGCCATCATATGTCATATCTATTACTCTCATATTATCTCATCAGTTTTCTTTTCATTTACTTACTTACTTTTGTTGAACAGGATAGAGCCACGTGCTTATTTTCAGGAAGGACTAGAGGTGATATTTATACAGATGGAGGAAATTCAGCTAAACCACCTGGCAAATTCACCTGCTATATTCAGTAAGTGCCATGAGATCTTTAGCACACATATGAACAACCACAATTTCAAGCAAACAAAACCTCAATTTAATGTTTCATCTGAAGGACAACACCTCAAGGAGTGCCCAGCCACCTCCCCTCCATGTCCCATGAAAAGTCGATACATCCAGGAAAAACATCTGAACATCTAATTATCATAACATTTTTATACCAAATAGCACATACCTCTTCCTGCATCAACAAGAATATGGGATACCACTCAGAAACACATTTAAAAAACAGAATTTGGCAAAAATGAATGAAAAATATAAACACATTATCAAAAAGACAGTGTAAAAGCTATAGACTTTAATCAACTGCATTGCAAACTTCTACCATACAAGTTCATTTATTTTTGCTTCACAAAATGGATGACATAAGATGTATGCTCTCTTTCTTTAAATTATTGGTGTCACTAGTACGTGGGTTATGTAGGGTGGCTTTCTCTTTACTAAACATCTCAAAAAATGTGTGATGTTCTCAAAAAATTAATTGAAGGGGTAAATTAAGCCTGAACATAGGGCCATACCTCCAGAAATAGGGACATCTTGTACATCTGTAAATCAGGCCTGAAAATAGGAACATTCCTCCAAAATAGGGACTGCTGGGTGCTCTGTTGTCAGGAGACGTAATAGGTGTTACAGCAAACAGCACTAGCAGTATAGGACAGCAAAGCATCTCTCCAGCAGGTGACATGATAAGTATATCAACATATTCGGTACTCTGTCACAAGTAAGGTATACTGTAAGTGTTTTGAAGATCAGATACTCACAAGTCATGGAGTCCAGATCTGTATAAAATAGAATTAAAATGAATGGGAGAGCAGCAGTGCATTCTGGGTAAATGCTATTTATTTAAAATTGAATGCTTATGACTAGACATGTACAATAAAAATAACTCATGCTTAATAACATAATAATTAAGTCAACACACTTCTGGATCAGCTAAAGTACAAGTCATTCAAGCATGTATAGCACCTTTTAAAAATTGAAAAATCAAGAAACTGAAAATTAGTGTAAATTTCTTTTGCTGGATTCAACACAGAGTCTGATGAATAGAAAAAAAATGGGACCTGTTAAAGGTAGATTCCATCTCAAACCCAAATGTGGGAGAGTAACCTTCTTAACAGTACAGGAGAAAGTTAATACAGAAATGTTAAAATGGTCATATTCCAAGGGTCTCAGTATAGGAGGTGTACAATTTCCAAGGCAGTCTTGAAAAGTAATCAACAGGGCTCATAGAAGTCCTTTTTTGTTCTGTGGTGGGTTTTGACCCAAAACATAAGAATAAAGTCAAATAATGCTGCACTATGGGACAAAGGTAAACTCTGACCACAGTGGCTTCATTTGTTAGATGTGAGTTTTGACCAGCTGCATGGTGTTATACACTTTGCTATTGCATAGCTGGTATAGTCACTAAGCTGTATATTTTGTACCATCTCAGAACCTGCAGTTTGCAGACATGTGCCTTCCTTGGTATTCAAGACAAGTAATAATATATTTTCATGAATATTTGTTTGCAAAAACTTCAGTTTTTTACATGCCCCAAAATATATTCAAATGAAAATAAAACATAGACATCCCTCCAAAAAAATGTTTCCATTTCTTTAAGCTTAAGGAGTCATATCTTGTATAGTTTTAGACATACTGGATTATTTTACTCACTCTCATATTACAGTCCATTGCCTCACAAGTATGTCAAGCTTAAACTGAACTAGAAAACTGAACAAAAGCATACATATTTACAAAAGCAAAACAATCTGGAAGAACAGTTATGCGTGACACACTGCACAGACTTAGAAATACAGTTGAACAAAATATTCATTCATTTTTTTTTCTGTAAATAGTAAAGTTAGAATGAATGCCTAGGATGGTTATATCATGGTGACATTATCACAAGCTAGCTGTAGCACAAAGCAAACTATAGCCTGTATCTCAAAAATATATCATGGAAAGACATTGATAAGATTCATTGCATTCCATTTAGTTGTGTGGGATTCCCACTTTTGAACACTGTATTTGCTGTAAAATATCAATGTTTTGTACATTAATGTACGCAGTTGTTTGAACGTGTGAATCTTTTTAGGTTATAGCATAGTAAGTGAATCTTTCTGTTAGATTCACTTACTCTGCTATTGGTTTGCACCACTCCAGATGTTGTGTAAGAGATCTCATACAGTGATTATGGGACTTTGCCGTTTTACTCACTATGTTCTCTCAGACCTGGTATATTAAAGTAGCAGGGGTATGGGGATGTAGCCCCTATGAGGTGAACAAAGAGGGGCTTGCCTCCTGCAAAAACATTTTGTTTCCTTTTTTCTTTGCTTCTAATGATTTGGGTATTTAGTGGGCTTTTTTGAGTGTGTTTCTTTATATTGTAAAGCTGAATTGGTGAAATTAGGCGTTTCACTACAGACCTGATTCTTCTATATTATTCGTATACCAATTAACTTAATGCTGATTTACCATAACTAGCTGATCAATAATCAGCAAATCCAGTTTCCCTGAGGAACTGTGAGCAGACATTCCGACCCACTTATATGGGGTTTGTCCATCAACACCCCTTTCCTTTCTTAAACAATTCAAACATTTTAGCACCTTGTCATAGGTTATATAATAACAGTGCCAGAAATTATTAAAAGACTTAGTCCTATGTTCCTTAGCTCACGATGACCAAAATCTGGCATATGGTAATTGTATTGTACCAAATTCAGCCAAATAAGATGTGATGAGTATGTCATATGTGTAGTAATATTCTCTGGTGAAACATGCATGGAGAATATGCATACAGACAGAAGCCCGCTTATTATGGAGTCAAAAATGAGCACTATAGTCTTACAGTCATTAGCCCACTTGTTTTTACAAATCATCTGCATTTATGCACAGCTCAGTACAGTACATTACCCCTTAAATTAAACATACTTTATTAGGATAAATGGAACTTCAATATATATTTGATAAAATCCATTGGATAAAGCTGTAAGTTTAGTACTGACACACAACACAATCCATGAACAGATTCAGTACAAATGTAAATCACTCATAAGTAATATGGTAAGAAAGTCAGGTTATTTTCTAACTCTCTCTGATCATTTCACTTCAGGAAATATACTTGACCTTCTGGACCTTCAGATTTTTTTCATTTCTGTGACTGTCTTTTATACAGAGTCAGAAAAAGGGCTGGTCTGGAAGCTGGTGCATTCTCTACATTTGACATACCAACACAATCATTATACAATACACTAGTAAACTGATTTGTTTTCCTCAGGTGCTAAAGTAGAATGATTAGCTCTCATTCTGAATGTCACCTATATAAACATTTCTGAATATGTTCCTTAAACATTGAAAACAAAGGACCATTTTTCCTTAATAATAATTTGAATCTCCCTTAGGACTTCTGTACATGGTATCCCAGAGATACACTGAATCATCATCACTGGATGTCTTGTGTTTAACATGTTTATTATGCTAGAAAATTTGCAAATGTTTTTTTTAAACAGTTCCACTGAGGTTCTGATATGTCTCCATATCTACAAATCCAAAAGAACTCAGTATGTCCACCAAGACTCTGGGCATAAAAATCACAAATTCGTAGTAAAAACCAACTCTGATTTATTGTAACACAAGATACGCACTTTCACAAGTGTGCTTCTCCATATCTCATAGTAAAATTTGAATGTGTTCATCATATTGATTACTGCTGCAGTAACCTTATCTATGTGGGTTATATTCTGCCAATGATATTACTGCCAGCCAGCTTCCAAAGCTTCAGCGCACCTGCCACACACCCATACTGTCAAGCACCTTGAGCAAGGCGGACAAAAAGATAAGTTTAGGTGCAAAGCCTTTCAGAGCTTTACTGCCACCAAAGAATACATTCATCTGAGGCTTCTGAGGATTGACAGTCAGCTTATGCTTTCTTTTGCTGGACAGGGAAAAAAACTTCCATTTTCTTAGTTTTGCTGATGTTGCATTACTTTCCTCTTCAGGAAAGTTATTTTAAAGCTGGGAGTGTTTTAATGGACTGCCTTCAGACTGTAATGTACTTTTAAATGGAGCACTCCTTTCTTCCTGTCCATTTAAAAGTAGAGTAAATAAACTGAAAAAAACACATTTCCTGTGGAGAAACTGTGTTTATTTCATTGTTTTTGTTGTTGTTAGGCTCACATGGTGTTTTAAAGAGTGTTTTACTGTGTTTCTCTGTCAAAAAAGTAACTTTTGTGGACTGGTCATATTTAACCATCAATTGCTGCTTATCTTCCCTAAGAAAGAGGCATCATTTTTGATTTGACCATGGAACAGACTTCTGGACCCACAGCTGGTCTTCCATCCAGGCATAAAAAGAAAAATTAAGCAAACAGCTTTTTCCTCCAGAGCAGGCTAAGAATTTACCTCAGCTACAGGTGGGTGACTATGCTGTGGCCATCTGTTGTACCTTATACCACTTATCTTTTACCCCAGATCCTTCTTCTGTAATATCTACAGCCACTATGGACCAGGGATTAACCACATCCTCTGCAACTGTTGGGGTCCCCTCAGTGGACAAGGGAGAACCACTGTTGTTGGTCCTGGGAGAGATGACTGTTGTATCACAAATGCTGTGCCCATCCTTGGGGAAGCAGCTACTGCCATTAGTAACACAGTTGGCACCATTTTTCAAAAAGAAAGAGAAAACCAAATGTATATCTACTCCTCCTCAATTTTCTTTGTCTAGGAGTAGTTTACTGGATCTAGCTCAGGGTTTAATTCGGGCCATTAATCCTTTTTGTAAAGTAGTTTCTGATAATAAGAAGAGGAATTCATCTTCTCCTTAAGAGATTCAGGATTCTGAATCTGAACAGGAAGCTACAGGAAGAGATAGAGTTTTTCCCTCAGATTTCTGATTCAGACTCAGAGGAGAGCTCCGTTTCTGGTTTTCCTTGTGGAGGTTTCTCTTTCTCTAAGACTATTGCTAGAATGTGCCAGTGTTTTCAGTGAGAGTACACTGAGGTTTCTTATTCTCTCAGAAAATACTATGAGTTAGTACAGAAGGATGTTCCAGAACCTACACACATTCCATCTGTTCTGTTTAGAGGATGTGTATGTTACTGCCTGCAATTTTCCTGATAGTCAGCCAGCCTGCCTCTAAAAAGGCAGATATGATGTAAAGTTCCTCAGTCTTAAATTTTTATACACTATTCCCAAACCTAACCAAGCAGCTGTAGGTTTAGTTGATCCCACTGCTGTTAAGCACTTAGTTAATTCCAGTCATACTCTTTCTGATAAGGATGGGGAAGTTATTGATCGGCAAGGGAAAAAGTGTACATTTCTGCAACTTTGATTTTCAGAATTCAGTTTCTTCTTGTGAGCAAATTCTTCTTTAGATAACTGCCATTACACAGGTCACTACTCATTGCTTGCTGTGTGTGTGCATGACTACATGAGTTTAATTGACAAAGAACTGAGCACTCACTTCAACACTTTCTTTACAGATTCTCTAACTAAGCTAACCAAAACATTTCCCAACAATAATCCATCCAACTTCCTAAACTCTCCTAATAACAGCCCCTCTATGTTCCAGCTCAAACCGGTTTCCACAATGTTCATAAAAAAGCTGTTATCCAAACTAAAGCCATGCTCTAATGCCCCCGACAACATTCCCCCCTCCTTTCTCAAATGCACAGCCGAAGGCATTGCTCTCCCAATTAGCATCCTGATCAACCGATCCTTAAAAGAGTCACACGTACCAAAACTTTGGCATTCTGCCTACATTCTACCACTTCACAAAGGAGGTAAAAACACCTTCATTTCTAACTTCCGCCCCATAGCCCTACTCTCTCCAATATCTAAAATTCTAGAGAAATGTGTCCACCACCAACTTTTACCCTACTTAACTCAGAATCAGCTACTTACTCCCACCCAACACGGTTTCTGCCCCAGCCACAGCACCATAACTGCCCTACTCTCCTTCTTAGAAACTGTTAATCAAACCCGAGATTCTGGTCTTCTTGTATCCACTGTTCTGTTAGATCTTTCTAAAGCCTTTGACACCATATCCAATACACACTTTCTCTCTCATCTCTCCAACCTTAATCTCTCCCCTAATACTCTTTCCTGGTTCTCCAGTTACCTTTCTGACAGATCACAGGCTGTCAGATGGAAGGACTCTACCTCTTCCTTCTTACCTACTCCTACCAGAGTTCCTCAGGGATCCATCCTCGGTCCCATACTTTTCAACATCTTCATAAATAACCTTCACACTGCCCTCCCTGACACTACAGTCATCCAATACGCTGATGACTCTACCTTAGTTTGTGCCGCCCCCAACTTTTCTGAACTTCTGTCCAAAACACAAATAGCTTTTTCCACTACAGAAAACTGGATGCACAAAAAACATCTCTCTCTCAACTCCAATAAATCTAAAATACTAATTTTCCACCCTACCAAGGCTTCTTCCTTTGACAAAAACACTTTCAACATCCTAAGCCAAACCAACACTCCTATAGAAGTGGTCCCTTCCGCTAAACTCCTTGGCATTACCATTGATGAACACCTCAAATTCGATCTCCACATACAACAAAACATAAAAAAAAAACACCAAAAGTTAGGCATGCTTTACAGGAATAATCTATTTCTTTCAAACTCCTCTAGGCACACCTTAGCAACCACCTAGCTCCTTCCCTCTCTCCTTTATGGTGCCCCTCTACTAACTAATCTGTCTGCTTCCCTCACCTCTAAACTTGAAGCTTGCGATAATAAGATCTCTAAATTCGCCACTAAATCCAAAACCTCAACCCACCACTGCCTTACCCTTCAATCTCTGAACTGGTTAGAACTCCCTAACCACCTTGACTATCTCCAACTAACAACCGCTCACAAATTAATATTCTACCCAGAAAAATGCCCAGCTTTATCCAACATCCTTTTCCCTTACATCCCTAACCGATCATTGAAATCAGAACACCAAAACCTAATCTCCATTCCCAGACCTAAACATTCCACTGGCCGGCTTCTACTATCCTTCTCCCTAGGCAAAAAATGGAACTCTCTCCCTCCTTCACTTAGGATTATACCTAACACGGAATACTTCAAGACCCAACTCTACTCACACCTATCATCCAAACGGAAATGTTCTTGCTTTCACCCTATATAAATTGTAGGGATTTTCTACAATAAGCCACTCTCTACCCCTGCACATATCTGCTCTCTGATTTCATTTCTAATTCCCAAAATGATTTAGCCAACTCTCAGTTGACTGTAAAGAGGAAAATATTGAAAATTATGTAAAAAAAAAAAAAAAAATTGATGTTTTTGTTATTTTTGTTATTTTGCACTGTTCTTACTATGTATACTTACTGTTTGGACATTTCTATTGTATTTTATCTTGTGCATTTGTAACCTTGATTGTACTGCCTTTGGAGCTTTTCTCCCCGGGCCTCCACTGAAAATGGGTACTTCGTGGCCCAGTGGACTTCCCCGGTAATCAAACTGAAATAAATAAAAAATAAATAAATGACTCTGTTGATACTTCTTCCATGGCTATGGCCACTGGTACAGTTTTTGAGGAGGTTTGCATGTTAAAAAATAGATTTAAAATTATCCCTTGGATAGATATTTAATATTTGGCCCCTCTGCTGCAAAGATGATCAAAAAGTGTGATAAAAGGGGAAAGATGATCCAGGAAATAGCTTAAGGGATTTTTTATTTCCTCATCCAATTTTGGCAAAAATAACAGAATAAACATTCTTAACAAAATTCAGGTCAACAGATGTTTAAGAAGAAATGGCAAGAGGGTTTTCTTTACATATATCTTTGTTTACTGGGGTAGTGCACTAATAAATACTGGCCAATTTCAGGCTTAGCCCGGGTGAAATACAAAATATTTCACAAACAAAAAATACAGAAATGTAAGCAATGGCAGAATAGTTCAAACTAAATATATAGAACAAAATGTGTGTGTGCGTGTGTGTGTGTGTGTGTGTGTGTGTGTGTGTGTGTGTGTGTGTGTGTGTGTGTGTGTGTGTGTGTGTGTGTGTGTGTGTATTCCAGTGAACAAACAGTGCAATGTACAATCTAGCATAGTGTAATGTGCAATTTATACATTAGTTTCTAAAGTTGGTCAGACTTGAGAGAGGATAAGGGACTTGGAGGGAAGATGGGTTAAGTGATCTGTTCTGTTTTGAAGCAGGAGGATTTGGCTGGGATGAAGAAGTACTTTTTGAGTTGCACTCTGTGCATGGAATACGTATCATTTCTTTAATGTCACTGGGGAGAGCTTGACAGAGTGGGTGCCTGAGAGGAGCATGTGCAGTGCTGTGGGGTTTGGTTCTAGGGGTTCTAGGGGTAATGAGAGTTGGTGTAGCTTGTGAGTAGCGTCTCAGGTTGTATGATGATATTTTTTCATGAGCTCTAGCTGCAACGGCAGCAAATGAGGGTTCAAAAAGAAATCTCAAAGCTCCCAAAACCAAGGACAGTCCAAAAGTCTAAATGACTTTGTGACCCCCCCCCCCCCACACCCCCAATCTTGGCCCTTCTTTCTTCCAGAAAGTCTGAATCTTTCTCTTTGGCAAAATATTATTTCAGACAAATGGGTTCTGAAAATCATTCATCAGGGTTATAGATGGCAATGGGAAGAAATCCCTCATCCTCTAGATCAGACATCACATGCTGTCCCAAGGAGTGATAGAACCAGTTCCTCCCTGCCAGGTGGGGAAGGATTTTATTCAAGGATGGTCTTGTGCCAAAGATATGAAAAAAATGATAGTGCACAAATTCAGTATGTTGTCACTTCACAACCTGTTACGTCTCATTCCTCTTTCAAGTATCCTGGCAACACTAGACCTAAAAGATGCGTATCATCCCATCCCTATTCATCCAGAATTCAAATGTTTCTTAAGGTTTTGTGTGTCTGGTCATATTATCAGTTCTCTGTCTTACTCTTTGGACTATCCTTTGCATCAAACATGTTTGCAAAGTGTCTAGCTGTAGTTATAGCTCATTGCAGACTACAGATTATCCACATTTTTCCATATTTAGAAGACTTGATTATCTTTGCAGAATTTTTTTTTCAAAATGTCAAAAATCTCTCTCTTTCTCTCTCCCTCTCTTGGGTGAGAAATCTGTTATAGAAGATGGGATTCCAAGACAACATTCAAAAGTGTGTTCCGGGGATGTCAACTAGAAACCTCACTTCAAACAACTTTTCTTCCACGGGGAAACATAGCTCTAAATAAAGATCTATTTCTAAGGTTTTTCTCTCAGACTTCAGTCACTGTGAGGAAATATCTCAGGATTTGGGGTCTCCTGGCATTTAGAATTCTCATGATACTCCTGGCAAGACTCCTCGTGAGAAAGTTACAGTGGTATCTTAATTCACTTTGGTCCCAACATCAGTAGCCTTTATCTTTTTAAA
Organism: Protopterus annectens; assembly: GCF_019279795.1. Taxonomy (NCBI): domain Eukaryota; kingdom Metazoa; phylum Chordata; order Ceratodontiformes; family Protopteridae; genus Protopterus; species Protopterus annectens. The sequence continues at coordinate 779,588,381 of NC_056748.1, read as the reverse complement.
TCCCAGTGCTGGGGTTTATCAGGAGATACATTTGTTTAGTGTAGACAACAGATATCCTTAAATCCAGATCTCCCCCTACTCTTATTTTCTTCCTCACTGCTCCAAAGCAGTCAATCACCACAGAGATGTACTTTACTTGGGGTGCAGTTTTAGGAGGTTTAAATGTTGAGGAAGTGTGGAACACCAAGTACAGAAGCAAGCACATAAATATCAAGGAGATACTTGCAGAGATCAAGGCCCTCAACTCTCTGAACCATCTTACATCCCAGGGATGCCTTCAAGTGGTTACAGACAATACCACACTCATGTGGTACATCAACAAGCAAGGGTGAACCAGGTTGCGCCACCGTTGCAGACTAGCCATGTTAGCTTGCAGTATAGATTCACAGCACAATCTCATTCTTCAGGTATCCTAGCTTCCATCAGAACAAAATTCTGTGGCAGACAAGCTGGGCAGGACCAAAGAAGACCCTTATGAATGGAATCTAGATCAGGGGTCTTCCAAAATGTTATCCTCAAGTACACCTCTTTGCCTCCTCTCCGAATAATTAGCTGGCAATATTCTGTTCCATGCAAGAAGGCCTGGAAGACAGATGCCTTTTCTTTCCTTTCCTTTGCCTTGGGCAGGAATGTTTCTGCATGGTTTCCCACCCTTTCTGCTAATATCATGGTACTTTTGAAGATTCATAAGGAATCCCCCAAGATCATTGTGGTGACTCCCTGCTGGCCCAGGCATCTGAGGTTCTCCCTTCTAGAAATGGTCAGGGGCAATTACCACAAGCTTCCTCACAGATTGAATCTACTCACAAAACAGGGGTGTTTGTATTTTTTCAATTAACTGCCTGGATGATAGGGTCTTTGTTCCTTTTAGGCAACTATTTACTGAAGATGTGCAACAGGTACTAATACAGACAGAAAGCCTTCTACTAGAAAATTATATATTAGCAAATAGAAAAGGTTTTCTTGTTGGTGCCAACAGTATAACCAGCACCCATTCAGGGCTAGGTGTTCTTTGGCTTTGCAATATTTGTTTGAGTTACTATCCTATGGCCTTTTGTATTCCTCTATCAAGGTTAATTTACAGCCATTTCAGCATGTCTACCCATGGATCCTCTTCTTTCAATGCATTCTCATGTCAAAATATTCCAGAAAGGGGATTTGCATAAGAGACTTGTAGAAAACCAGTGGCCCCTCCTTAGGATCTTAATTTTGTGTTAGAGAAATTAGCACTTGCTCCATTTCAACTAGCTAATCTGCCTGACGTGTAGCTCTTAACATGGAAAACAGTTTTATTGATTGCTCTGACCTCTGCAAGAAGGGTACTTGAGTTGTAAGTTCAAATAGTGAGTCAACCTTATCTTATTTTCCATAAGGACAATGTTTCTTTGAGAACTAGTTCTTCTTTTATACTTAAAGTCGTATCTAAGTTTATTTTAAGCCAAACTATGCATCTTCCTGTTTCCTTTTCTGAACCTAAAAATGAGGGTGAAAGGATACTCCATACCTTAGATGTCCACAGACAAGTCAGGTATTATCTTAACAGAAGTAAATCTTTAATTTTTTCAAATCAACTGTGCATTTCTTGTGAATTTAAGAAAAATGGACAACCTGTGTCAAAACAGACTATTTCTAAATGGTTGTTACTATTAATTTTTTCTATACTTACTATAACAAAACTATTCCAGGCAGGGTCAAGGCCCACTCTACAGGGGTCTTGATGTCATCTATGTTTTTGAAAAGGGTTGAATTCTAGAAGTATTCTAAAAGATGCTGCTTGGACCTCTGTACATACTTTTACAAAGCCTATAAGTTTGATTATTTCTCTAGGTCCAGATCGAACTTTACTAGGACTATTCTCTGGGGACTGCTGGACTTCTTCTTCCAACTCCCAAATGTATATAGCTAAGATAATCTACCCATATAGCTAAGGCTGCTACAGCAGTGGTCAATAAGATACTCATAGTACAGTTGTGTAAGTTGAACTTACTATAACAGTAGATGTTAGAATGATCACTGATGCAGTAGTCACTCCCTCCCTCAATCCCCCTTGTTTTTTGTTGTGATTTTTATGCCAGGGTGTGGCTGTTTCTTTTTTGTTGTTCCTAGTGTGACATCTGTCCTCTGGGCCAGTAATCAAGGAGCCTCAATCCTCACCACTGACACCAGTCAGAAATATTCACTTGGAGCAAAAATAGATACACACAGTATTTCCAGAGGCAGCTCTCTGCAACAAGTACAATTTTCCTTAAGAGCATACAGGGAACACACTCCCATCCTGGATCTGAGTTTCTCTCTCTCTCACCAGGCCCCAAATAATACTCCCCATCAACACAGCTATACAGTTAAGCCCTTAGCCGGGTGTTCCAAGCCAAGTCCTTCACCACCCTCTATATAAAATCCATACTCTCAGTGTCCCTGTTCAAAGTAGCTGATGCATGCACTCTCTTTGAGCTTTGGTTTTCACACACACACACACACACACACACACACACACACACACACACACACACCTGGGAAAGGCTGGCACAGCTTTACTAGCTCTGCCACTTTTGCCCAGGCTATGAGGTAGATACACTACCACCAGAACACCCACAAAGCAAGCTATTCTAAGGCTCTTACCAAGGTACACAATTATACTGAGTGAAATTAATACTAATACCAATGGTAATGTTGACTAAACAGCAAGGCTTTCAGGAGCTGCCACAGTGTCACCAAATAAATATAAGTACTCTCAAAGGTTAAAATATTCTCTAAAAGACCAGCCACAATGAAAGGTTTAAATATATGTAATAATAAGTAATAAAATAACATGAAAATACTAAATATCTGTTTATAATAGACACCAGAGTTTCAATCACAGAAAATATTAAAAATAACACAGATGGATAGATTCACAAAGATACAGAAAACCAATACCTAACTAATCTCACTATATTTACCTGAACAATTAAAACATTACTGTTCCCTAGTTCACTTACTAGAACAAGGCAAGATGAAGTGGGTGAGTGGTCCTTCTTTTTCAGGTTTCACAAAAAGACTGCTGAGAGCTAAGTGACATTTCTCACTAATATCTAAATATAATTTTAGTTCTGGCTATAGAATGACATCACATCTGGTCACCTGACTCTGGTTCCAACACTACCCCCTTTACTAGAAACTTGAACCAGGATCTTGCACATATGTGTAATGATACAAACACACACACACACACACACACACACACACACACACACACACACACACACACACACACACACACACACACACACACACAGCTTTGCTAAGATGTGTTACAGCAGCTGGAAGTTGTAAAACAATTTTAACACTCCCACGCTTTCTATAGCCAGGCTTGTCACAGACATTTCATCTCTTGCTGCAGTCAGAACTGTAAGATATAATCTTTATGACATAAACAAGGTAATTTCATTTCAGACTATTTTTAAAAGTTAGCTGAACTGAGATTAACCTCTTGTCTTCCAGTATTGTCTATCACAGTATATTAATTTCATCAGTTATAATACAGTCTGACATATAGGTGCATTTCTTTTCTGTCCAGCAGGACTCACTGGTGGTACATTTTTAACACAAGCAGCTTTGCAATTACATATTTCAACACAAACATCTGCACAAATCAGCTTGATATACAAATGACATATAATTCTTTGCAAAACTCCAGCTAGCTATGCTGGCATATGTTACACATCCACTGCCCTGCTCCTCCAGGCATAGCTGGCACTACCTCCCATCTTCACGTCTAGCAGTGTTCTTTTAGGGCTCAGCATCCCCCCTCCCCCATGACCCAGCAGGAAAACTGTGAAGTACTTCCCACCCAAACTTGTCTTTTAGTCAGTTCAACTCGAGCTGCTTGATGGTTTGGGTATGTGGAAGGTGCCCTGCAGCTTTGCAAGCTGGTTGGCTGTTATATCCTTGCCAAGATATAACCCATATAGCTAAGGCTACTGCAGCAGTGATCATTTGAAAATCTACTGTTATGGTAAGTTCAACTGTACTTAACACTGTATTACAACAGGGAAAGCTAATTTCTATCCTCAGGTTCTAATACTGCATGCAGTGCCTTCTTCATAGCCATCTTGAGGGTTTGCATACATCTTTTAACTAAACCATTAGTGCTGGATGCCCTGGTGTGTGATATATGTGTCATTCCTGACAATGGAGCCCCGTTATAATAGGTTCAGGTAAATTATTAGCAGGAAATAGACTAACATGGCCAAATTATTCATGCGGACACCAGTAAATATTTACATACTGGATCGGTCGAGGCCCGGGTTAACAACGACCGCCAACAGGGTGCTTGTGGAAATAGGGCTACTGTTGGCTGAAGGAGGAGAGGAGGTGAAAGGCATGACCAAAGGCAGGAAGAGAGGAGAAAGGCTAGGACTGTGGTAGTGAGAGTCGGAGCTTTGAATGTTGGCAATATGACTGGTATAGGGAGAGAGCTAGCCGATATGATGGACAGAAGGAAGGTTGGTATATTGTGTGTGCAGGAAGGGAAGTAAGGCTATGTGTATTGGAGGTGGGTTCAAATTGTTTTATCATGGTGTGGATAGGAGGAGAAATGGCGTAGCAGTTATCCTGAAGGAACAGTATGCTAAGAGTGTTTTGGAGGTGAAAAGAGTGTCAGATAGAGTGATGTTTATGAAGCTGGAAATTGATGGTGCAATGATGAATGTTGTTAGTGTATATGCTCCACAAGTTGGGTGTGCGATGGATGAGAAAGAAAATTTTTGGAGTGAGTTGGATGAAGTCATGATCACTGTACCCAAGGGTGAGAGAGTGGTGATTGGAGCAGATTTCAATGGGCATGTTGGTGAAGGGAACAGAGGGGATGAGGAAGTGATGGGTAGGTATGGTGTTAAACAAAGGAATGCAGAAGGTCAGATGGTAGTGGATTTTGCGAAAAGGATGGACATGGCTGTGGTGTATACATATTTTAGCAAGAGGGAGGAGCATAGGGTGACATGCAAGAGTGGAGGAAGATGCACACAGGTGGATTATATCTTATGTAGGAGGGCCAGTTGGAAGGAGACTGGAGACTGTAAAGTGGTGACTGGGGAAAGTGTAGTTAGGCAGCATAGGAAGGTGGTTTGTAAGATGACATTGGTAATCAAGAAGAGGAGGAGGAGTGTGAAGGCAGCACCAAGGATCAAATGGTGAAAACTGAAAAAGGGTAATTGTGAGGTGGAGTTCAGGGAAGAGTTAAGACAGGCACTGGGTGGCAGTGCAGAGTTACCAAATAGCTGGATAACTACAGCAGAGCTAGTAAGGGAGACGGCTAGAAAGGTGCTTGGTATGACATCTGGACAGAGGAAGGATGACAAGGAGACATGGTGGTGGAATGAGGAAGTACAGGAGAGTATGCAGAAAAAGAGGTTGGCAAAGAAGAAGAAGTGGGATTGTCACAGAGATGAAGAAAGTAGACAGGATTATAAGGAGATGAGGTGCATGGCAAAGAGAGAGGTGGCGAAGGCTAAGGATAAAGCATATGAAGAGTTATATGAAAGGTTGGACTCTAAGGAGGGAGAAAAGGACCTGTACCGATTGGCTAGACAGAGGGACCGAGCTAGGAAAGATGTGCAGCAGGTAAGGCTGATAAAGGATAATGAGGGAAACATACTCACAAGAGAGGAGAGTGTGTTGAGTAGATGGAAAGAGTACTTTGAGGGGTTGATGAATGGAGAGAATGAGAGGGAGAGAAGGTTGGATGATTTGCGGATAGTAAATCAGGAAGTGCAATGGATTAGCAAGGTGGAAGTAAGGATAGCTATGAAGAGGATGAAGAATGGAAAGGCTGTTGGTCCAGATGACATTCCTGTGGATGCATGGAGGTGTTTAGGTGAAATGGCAGTGGAGTTTTTAACCATATTGTTTAATGAAATTTTGGAAAGTGAGAGGATGCCTGAGGAATGGAGAAAAAGTGTTTTAGTACTGATTTTTAAGAATAAGGGTGATGTGCAGAGCTGTAGTAACTACAGAGGGATTAAACTGATCAGTCACAGCATGAAGTTATAGGAAAGATTAGTGGAGGCTAGGTTAAGAAGGGAGGTAATGAATAGTGATCAGCGGTATGGTTTCATGCCAGGAAAGAGCACTACAGATGCAATGTTTGCTCTGAGAGTGTTGATGGAGAAGTACAGAGAAGGTCAGAAAGAGTTGCATTGTGTTTTTGTAGACTTAGAAAAAGCATATGATAGGGTGCCTAGAGAGGAGTTGTGGTATTATATGAGGATGTCGGGAGTGTCAGAGAAGTATGTAAGAGTGGTACAGGATATGTACAAGGGTAGTGTGACAGTGGTGAGGTCTGCAGTGGGAGTGATGGATGCATTTAAGGTGGAGGTGGGATTACATCAAGGATCAGCTCAGAGCCCTTTCTTATTTGCAATGGTGATGGACAGATTGACAGACGAGATCAGACAGGAGTCCTCATGGACTATGATGTTTGCAGATGACATTGTGATCTGTAGTGAGAGTAGGGAACAGGTGGAGGAGACCCTGGAGAGATGGAGATATGCTCTAGAGAGAAGAGGAATGAAGGTCAGCAGGACTAAGACAGAATATATGTGTGTGAATGAGAGGGAGGATAGAGGAATGGTGAGGATGCAAGGAGTAGAGGTGGCGAAGGTGGATGAGTTTAAATACTTAGGATCAATAGTTCAGAGTAATGGTGAGTGTGGAAGAGAGGTGAAGAAGAGAGTACAGGCAGGATGGAGTGGGCGGAGAAGAGTGTCAGGAGTGATTTGTGACAGACGAGTACCAGTAAGAGTGAAAGGGAAGGTCTACAAGAGGGTAGTGAAACCAGCTATGTTATATGGGTTGGAGACAGTGGCATTGACAAAAAGGCAGGAGTTAGAGCTGGATGTGGCAGAGTTAAAGATGTTAAGATTTGCACTGGGTGTGACAAGGGTGGACAGGATTAGGAATAAGTATATTAGAGGGTCAGCCCAGGTTGAAAGGTTACGAGACAAAGCCAGAGAGGCACTATTATGTTGGTTTGGACATGTGCTGAGGAGGGATGCTGAGTATATTGGGAAAAAGATGCTAAGGATGAAGCTACCAGGTAACAGGAAAAGCGTAAGGCCTAAGATAAGGTTTATGGATGTGGTGAGAGAGGACATGGAGGTGGTTGCTGTGACAGAGCAAGATGGACAGGAAGAAATGGAAGCAGATGATCCACTGTGGTGACCCCTAAAGGGAACAGCCGAAAGATGATGATGATGAGACTACTGGTAACCTGTGATGTGATTTCTGTAAAATTAAATATTTTTAGTAATTTTGATTATAGCATCTGTCACCATTATGAGTGTATTATTCATAAATGGTCATGCAAAATATATAATCGTTCCCAAATTCTTTCCAGGAATTCCTATAAGTATAAAAGGGCTTGTCTAGACATTTTCTGCTTTATCTGGTATGGCACACATTCATGACACATACTATCAATTTATTCATATTACTATGAGCACTGGACAAGTTTTTAGTTGGCAACAATAACATTGTGACCTGAATGGAGATTCTGTCGATACAGATTTTCTTAGTTTCTGAGGGAATAATTACAAGTTCATAGATAAGTACTAGGCTAGCTGGTCTTGTGGGACATTTTAAGCCCATCCAGTTTCCCTTTTTCTGTTTGAATTAATCTGTCCCATTTGTTTAGGCATTGGTCTTATCCATCCCATAGTCAATACTTCCCTAATGCGAATATTTGGGAAAATACCATAGATAATTTAAGGGGAACTATGCAAGGGATAAAGCATTTGAGTTGCTTCTGTCTGTTAGTAGTACAGGGGCAGACTGGGGTAAATTTTCTGTTTCCCATCCATAGCTGTAAGTTGCACTTGAATATGAACAGGTAAAAAAATAAATAAATAAACAAGCAAAGGAATCTGTCTAGTACCAACCTCACCACCACGAGTGTTGAGGAAAAAATAAACAGAGAAACTAGTGGTCTTAAAACTTCATTGATTAGCTCTGTTACAATAATTTCCAAAAGTCATGAAACCCAGGTAGTGTTCCAAAGCAACAAGCCTTTATTCATTACAGATACGTGATTCTCAATAGCAAAAATCAGAAGTATTTTAACAATGTCAAACATATCAGCTTTTATATACTTAGAAGTAGGTTTGGAAAATATATGTACTGCTTAATTTTAAACCAGCGTATTCATGCCAAACAATATAAACAGGGCAGCAAAAGTGCATCTTAGAACAGCAAGCACCCACCCCCACACACTACTACTGATTAGATCAAACTAAATCCTAGTTAAGGAAAACACTACCTATCTATTTGCAACCCACATTCCAAGATCAAGTATTAAGAAAAGCATAACATATGCATAAAAATACTTTTATTAAAATCTCTTTCGGCTAACTAATGCAATAAAGCCTTCATCGGGTCTGTGACAAGAGCTAAAATCAAGAAAAAATACATAACTATCTAACCATAAACATAATCAAATTGAACACTATAAATATAAAAAATACAGCTGTCTAAAAATATCTAGTAAACATCTATCAATGTGTATTAGTATGTATAAAAACTAAGTTATTAACAGCTCAGAAAAAAAAACTGTCACGACAGTTTTCATGTTTACAACCCCAAAAGCATGTTTATACAATAAAAACTAGTAGAAAAAAAAACACAGAAAATACAAAAATCATTGGATGAACTAAACTAGTAATGTATAAAAGTATGCAGGTATGTGTATGAGCATCCACCAGCATGGTAAATGGGGGAAATTATACCAATACTACGTGGCAATAGTGGAACGAAAAAATGTGCACCTTGAATTCACCGTTTAAATCTCTGGTGAGATGAAATATATGTAATCAAAGTAAAATTGAGGTTAAAGTAACTATATATATATATATATATATATATAAACATTCTGCACATCATTTTTATTATTTAGCATATTTTAGTATATAAAATATTCCTCAAAAAATTATCTAAAAAACCTTTACAGATTGTGTAGCAGCTTATGTAAATTCAACACACTCTTAATAGAGGACTAGTAGTTAAGTCCGGGTTTTCTTAATGCATTTAATTTCAACTGCCAGCATAATTCTTTTTTCTGCAACACACCATTGATGTCCCCTTCAAGTTCATCCATCTTCACATACTCCACAATGATAAATTTAAAATTAGAATGTCTGAAGTGTTCTAATAAGTGTTTAGATAAGGCATTCCTCTGGCATTTATATCTGATGTCAGAAGGATGACCTGGAATCCTTCTTTTCAGTTTATTCGTTGTCTTACCCACATAAAATGCAGGGCAGTCATTACACATGGCCCTATGTACACATTTTCAGTATTACAGTTACCACCTACTGAAGGTTTCATGCTCTTTTTAAGACAGGGCACTTAAATGAGTCACACTCCATCAAGTATTCACAGAAAGTGCCATTAGGTGTCCCTCAGATTTTAGTGCTCATGTCATCCTGGGGTTCTTTATTTTTCTTTTCCACATAGCTATGTATGCTTCATCTCTTTTTATATACAAAAGAAGGGTAATCCCCTAAAAGCCTTACAAGCTGCTGATTGTCAGTGAGGATGGCCCATTTCTCCTTAATAATGGCTTTAATTGTATTAAAATCCTAGGTGAACATTAAAATGCAACTGCCCTTATTTTTCTGTTCTTTTGGGTTAAGGTGTCCTTGTTGCATAATTCTACCAAAAGGCCTATTCCACACAGGGTCATTGTTAGTTTTAGAATCTCTAATGGGATCCAGGATCACATGTAACATATTTGATCCGTATTTTCAGGTTAATAATTCATTTTCAAGATCATTCATATTTTTGAGAAAAGGGGCCAAATCTGTAGTAATGAGTGCTAATCTACAGCCTTGTGATTTCATTACATTGTGCTTAGTTTTTACTGGATGCATGCTATCTATGTGAAGTAAGTAGTTCACTCTTGTTGGTTTCCTGTATAAGTTACTAATTAATTTTCTCTGTCTTTATCAACACACTGACAGTAATATTAAGAAATTGCACTGAGGTCAAGATGATGAAAGCGGTAAAATTCAGGAAGGAGATAGAGTTACTAATGAAATGGATAAACTCAGTGAGTTTAGGTTTCTCACTTTTCCAGACTATGAATACATCATCAATAAAGTAAAGGTAGCTGGTCAGAAAACTCCAGTATTCACTTTGCAGTACAAATTCCTCCCCCCACTTGCCTAAGGCTACATTGGCCAGGCTAGGGGGCCATAGCCACACCCATTGCTATCCCTCTCATCTGTTTGTAAGCCTGGCCATTAAAACTAAAAAAAGTGTAATTCAACACCAAGTTTATTAGCTTTCCCAAGCATTCATTTTCCTCTTGTATAGCATTGTTAATTCTGCTATAAGCCTCTGTAGCTGCTTCAATACAGTACATGTGTAGTAACACAGTGTATTGGTCTTCAACATCAATAGTCACCAAAATGCTTTGTTCATTCACATACACTTCTTTTATTTTTCTTAAAAATAATCAAGTAAATCTAAAATAAAATAGGAGTTTTTTTCAGCAAGAGGCTGAAGAATAAAATCTAAGTATATGGCGGTGGCCTCTGATATGGAACCTCCACTTGCAATAACAGGTCTGTAAGGTGGATCTTCCCTATTTTTATAGGGTTTGGGAATCCTGAAAAAACAGGGTAACTTAGGGTGAGGAGTGTTCAAATACTCAAAAAACTCAAAAACATTTTCACTAATAAGTTCTTTATTAAGCATCATGGTTAGCTTATCTTTCCATTCTATATATGCAGTTTTAACCTCCTCAAATGGATGTTTAGAATAAACCTTAGGTTTGTTCAGCATGTTCTTTATTTTCATTATATAACTGTCAGTATCTGTAACAAGTATGCCCCCACCCTTGTCAGCCTTCATAATATGTCTAGTTCTATAATTGCTCGAATTCTTAAGTGCTTATATCTCATCCTTTGAAATATTATAAAACATACATTTTGTTTTTTGTTTTTTTTGAGAGCCTTTCTTATATTCAGCTTACATTTTGTCTCAAAGGCTGTAAGTGTGGGATGCAGCAGGGGGCAAAAACTACTGGATCTTTTCATTTTTTCTTCGATGGGTTTATCATTCTTCATGTTATTTTTCTCAAGAAATACAAGTTTCAAATTCAACTTTCTCATATACATTTTTAAATCAATGATGGTGTGTGTCTCATCACTCCTTCCCTGAGGTATGAAAGAAAGTCCTCTGTTAAGCACTTTTTTCCCCAAGTGCTGTCAATGATTTCTTTGAATATCTCCAGATCCTGGGGGCTAATTCCATCTGCAGACTTGTGGCCCTGATGAGTAGAAGGTCTTGTTCCCCAGGTACCTCACCTTTCTCACCCATGTCCACTACTTCCTCCTGTAGTTGTTCTGGTCCTTCCTCCTTGGGTACAGATGGTAGTTCATTTCTTCTCTCTGGAACCTTGGTGGGCTGTATCTCTGGTTGTAGTTGTAATTGTTGTGATGATAATTCCTGTTCACATGTACTGGGCTCTGGTGATATAAGCACTGAGAGTTGCATTGTGGGTGGGTAGAATTCTGGTGTTCTCTCATGTCCATCTGTGGGGTCCAAGGATTACTGGATGGCATCAGTCGGTCCTCTATTTGTCTGTCCCTCATTTGTCTGCCTGGTCCCATGGGTGTGTTCACATTGTGAAAAAGCTGTTGATTCATAACACTCGCTTTACTAGCTTGAAGATTCAGATTGTTGTTGTCAATATTATTGTTGGTATTATTGGCATCATAATTATTGTTATTGGTATAATTGGTGATATCTGCAGGTGTCTGTGTTACCCTGTTGCTCGCTCTCCTGTTAAAATGTCTCCTGTAGTTCTGCTCTCCATTTCCACCTCCCCTTCTGGATCTATGCTTCGTGAGACACTGTGGATCATCTTTGTCCTTTTGATCTCTGTTCATTTTTTCAATCTTTCTCTCTTGGATGGACTTCTAATAATTGTGAATCTTCTCTACCACATTCTGGAATTTCTGTTCATGATCTGCCTCTTGCTTGTATTCAGTCTCAAGAGTCTCAATTATTTCCTTAGTGGTGTCCTGTTTTTTTGTTGTGTTTGATAAGCAAGTCTATTAGTGTAAAACTAGCTTCTTCAAGATTGTCAGTCCATTCCTGTCCTAGTTCTTCACTGACATTGTTCCACAATAATATTTTATTAAGTCACAGTCTCCTTGGTATCTTCTTTTATCTCTACTCCGTTCCAAATATATTTGCTCCCGGAATAGACCTTGCAGCAGCTTAAGTTGCTTTTCTAGCTTTGCAAATTTATCAGAGTGCATATTTACATTATTATCTTGTGAGCTGTCAGTTGTAGTAGTGTTGGGGTGCTGACCTTCATCTTTCCATACTGGCACAGTCATTAGGTGTCAAAACTGGGTGTTCTGTATGTTGAGAAAAGTCAACAAAGTGGATTCCTAATGCCAGAGCAAATCCTTCGGCACAAAACCAAAGATCATAAACATAAAAGAATGAACAAGCACAGGAATCCATCTAGTTCCAACCTCACCACCACGAGTGTTGAGGAAAAAGTAAAAAAAAAAAAAAGAGAGAGAGAGAGAAACTAATGGTCTTAGATAGAAACTAATGGTCTTAAAACTTCATTGATAAGCTCAATCACAATAATTTCCGAAAATCATGAAACAGACAGGTTTAAACTTTGTTTTATTTTGCTGAGGAGCCTGTTCCATAACAATGGTATGGCATCCTCTGTGAAATTTACCTGTCCCTCCATTTAAATCATTGTACAGCAGTAAAGAATTCTAGAAACAGTATAGCAGTGTAATAATACTAATTACTGACAGGTACCAGCAAGGATTATTACAGCATTTTTACACATTAAAATTCACAGATTATGGTCGTGTATAAAATAAGTTAAGAAAACCTTTTATACTAAAATATAGTTTTCTAAATATTTATTCAGTCCTAATATAACAGTAAATGGATTGTTAAAATGCCATAATTTAAAAAGTAAATGCACAAGCAACCACAGCATCCTGTTTAGAACTGGCAGACTTAGAATTTATAATTATGATACATCATAATGAAATTATCTGTTACGAAGAGAACACTGATAGAGGTGGACAACATTGCTGGTTATAATGCAATTACGAAACTTGAGATTGAAAAGCAATTTTCTGCCTCTCTCAATGAGCCCTATAATAATTATATTTGAACAGGCAAATTTAAAAAGTTAAAGAAAGATGGGAAGACATAATAATTTTACCCATTGTCAGTGACAAGCTATACAACAGTATACACTATGTAAAAGTTTGAAAGCAGTTAAAATTTACAGACTGCCCCTAGGGTTCAAAAACATGCCTAATACAGCCACACAAGATCTTCTGCAGAGATACAGAGTTGTGCAACATGGCACTAAGGTAGTTATTAATGAAGGAGGAGGCATTTATCACCTCATCTATTAACTAATTTTAGAAACCTGAACATGAAAATAACAGTATTATTGGTGGGGGATGTTTTGCGGGTGTTGTTCTTCTTTTGGCTTTTCCCAGTTAGGGGTCACCACAGCGGAACTCCAGTCTGCTAATGATTGGCAGTAGATATTTTACGAGTACCAAGGTGCCAGCTCGATGCCCAACCTTCAACGAAGGCACACCCATTCTACACGTCTTTCGAATGCCACTCGACCACGGGGAGGACATGCAGACTCCACACAGAAGGCGCTCCCGCTGAGAATCAAATGGGAGAACCTCTTGCTGTGAGGCAACAACACTAGCGCTGCACCACCGGGGCTTGCAGAAATCTTGAGCATTAGTAGCATGCATGATGCAAAAGTATGCGTATCATACATGGAAAGTCATGACACTATGAAAATTGTTGTGAGCCACAGTAGGTATCTCAAGGCAATGTACTTAGCAAGATTTATTTACTGAGATGGAAGCTTAAAGTCAGAAAGTGGGAAGTACAAGCAGCAGGATATGTACAAGGAAGGAAAGTAGAGAACTAGGGAGGGAGAGAAAGGGGAAGGAGCAGGTGTCCAATTTTTTTTTCCCAAGAAGGGCATATGAGGAAGGATTTTAGATTATGCAAGAGGATGGAAAGAGGGTAGACATATGAAAGCTGGTATACATAAACATAAAATACAGACAAAAAACAACAAGGGAGGTGCTGACAGTAAGGATGGATTGAGAGTGAATATATATACACACACTGACAATGGAAAGACGTGTAGATGGAGAAGACTGGACAACAAACAAGGGTGGGAGGGAGGTAACACCATGGTGTGGATGGTAAGGTGATCCCGTTTCTTATCATGTTGCCTGTGGTTGGACTCAAGAAGTAGGCAGTCATCTGTGTGATGGCCATCTTGCTCAGGGTGGCCAATGTGGGTGTCAAACCACCAGTCCACAAACTCTCCCATTACTTCCTTCAACTTCCACAGGTAATGAACTTTGACACACTAGCAGCAGCATCAGAGGGAACACCACCATCCCATTGTAGAAATTGCACAGCAAGGACACCTGCAGGGTACCCCACCACCACATGATTGTTGTCATTTAACAGACAGGCAGAATATGAACCCACACAAGATGGATGAACACAGTGGACGAGCAGGAACTACCTGCCACACCAGGGACACAGCCATGACTGACACTGTATAAAACTGTAATGTACATGGAGAGAAATAAAAATATCAAATAAAAATATACAAGGAGGATATTAACAAGGAAAGATAGAGAACAAAACCATTAGTATTTAGTCTGTATCCGATGATCACTCTTACAAGTACCTAGAGGTGGGATAAACTGCTGTGAAGTATGCTGTTGTGTCAAGGTCATAATGCTGACCATACCTCTCAAATGTACAGATTTTTGCAGAACTCCCATATTTTTGCCTCATATTTTTGGTCCGTTTTTCACAAAATTGTATTTTTCTGGCAAAGTAGCAGCAAATCATTCAAGATTAAAGTAAAAAAATAATGACAGATATTTTAGTTTCAGACTTCATGCCATTTAGAAAAGCCATGCTAATGTAAAATCTATTATTCTATTAATTTTCTGAGTTTGTAAGAGCAATATTTAAAAATTGTCCCTTTGGACATGGAATGTGTGGATGTCCTAAACATGTCCTGTGTGCATGTTATTAATCATGGCAACAGATATACAGAGTTAATACATTGGTTTACAAAGTCCATTGAACATGTGGGAGAAACAGACAAATGTAGGTTTTTGTAAGAGCAATATTTAAAAATTGTCCCTATTTTTGGACCTTTGTTCCATTTTTATTTATAGCTTTGTCCAGATTTCTTGCTCTAATGGGTTGAGAGGTGTGATGCTGACTAGGTAAAGAATGTCATGTGACCCTTTTGGAAACATGCATGCAAGGATGCAGTAGCATTGCACTAACTGGGTTGGGGATTCAGCAATGTCAGAGCAGTGGTGTCAACCATAAGAGGCCATGGAGGGTGTGCGTGGGTGTCCCCTTGTGAGTAGGTTGGTGGGATGGGGACATGTGGACATGAACAATGTTGCTCAGTAATTAGACCAAGAGACATACCATACCAATGGGGTGTACAAAAGGCAGACAAGATAAATGTGACAACATAAGCAGCTGTCAGCATATGGTGGACCACCACCTTAATGTAAACTGATATGTACTGTGTAACACAGCCATTTTAATTTATTAATGTCATGGTTATGGTAGTTGTATGTGACACATGCATGAGCATTCAGTAGGCCGATACATGGGCAATGTGATAAGATGCATACCTTGCATGTCATAGGACCTCTTACTCTGTGGCTATGTCCACAGCATTGTATGAGCCAACAAGCCTGCATATCAGGCATTGTGTGGCAGTGGGCATGCTGAGCTGGGCATACACAGGCAAATGTGGAATGTGTGGATGTCCTAAACATGTCCTGTGTTCATGTTAGTAATCATGGCAACAGATGTACAGAGTTAATACGTTGGTTTACAAAGTCCATTGAACATGTGGGAGAAACAGACAAATGTAGGTTTTGTAAAACAGAATTGCAAACAGTCGCACACCTTGTTGCTGGTTGTGACATACCAATGGTAGAAGGACTATATACGGAAAAGCATAATAATGTGGTGAGACTGTTGCACTGGGGATTGTGCAAACATTATGGTAGTGAAGTGGCTAAAAAAACACTGGAAACATGAGCCACAAAGCATCTTAGAAAATGATGAAGTCTACATCACATGGGATCATCCATTACCAACAGTTCAAAAGATAGATGCTAGAAAACCAGATACAGTGGTCCATGAAAAGAAGACAAAAATAGCATTGATCATTGAAATCACCACACCCAGTGACTACAGTGTCCTGCATACAGAGAGACACAAATTTATAAAATATAAGAATTTGCAAGCAGAAACGGGAGCAATGTGGAAAAAAAGATACCCAGACAGTTCCAATAGTAGTAGGAGCAACAGGTCTTATAAAGAACAGTCTACAATCATATTTAGAGATGTTACCAATACATGTAACTCTGCACGAACTGCAGAAGGAGTCATTACTGTACTGGCCGCGTTGCCGGTGCTTCAAAGAGCACTTTTGGCTGACATCAAAGAGTGAAATAATACTAATTTCATGAACTTTAATCATACTTTGACTTAGGAATGGGGTCCATTCTTGTCATGGTATTAGAAACCCAAAAGATTTAGAGAATTAAAAAAAGTAATATCAAGTAATATGTGGCAGTGTTGCATATCAGTGTTATAGTTGCCTCCACATCCTAGCAGTGGGTAACACACTGCTGCTGTGATATACAGAACCTATCTATAACATGATAGGAATCAGACTTACCCCTGCATCTACAGAGAGGCTCCATTTCACTCTGAGGCAGAAGTTGGTTCTAAGAAATATGTTCCTAAGCTGAAAAACATTAACAAAAATTACAAACATCATGAATTAAATGTCCTGGAAGGGCCATTTTAACTGCACAAAAAGTAACATGGCACTAACCTGTACTGCATATTTACTGTACATCTCAGTAGCTCTATTTCAGACCTCTTTTTCTAACAGCATTGAAGGTCAAGATGGTGCCCTTCAGGTCACTATGGTGGTGCCTGTACTGGTCACCAGTGACAGATGACAGTAGCAGCAGTCAATTCCCTGACAAGGCAGTGCCAGGCATCCACATCATACTGGAGATCCTCTCAAGTGTCACCCAGCAGGCATTCCCAATGGTCTCTCATGTACAACCATCTGGGTGCCCTGTCAGTCATAGTGCCTTCACAAGCCATAGCCATGTTGAAGGTCACAATCCAGAGTAAAAAGGGTAGCCTCTTAACACAGCCATGCAGGTTGCTGCTATTGACATCTGATGTGCAACACTGGGCATTTCGTTAGCATGACAGGTTGCTGTGCTACCATACCTTAGCACCGAGTATACATGGCACTGTGGAATGGAATTGCAGTGTAAACAATAGCATGTTAGGAGTATACCAGCAGCACAGTGACCATGTACGTTTATGTTTCTATATTTTGGAGCCCCCCAAATCCCATTATATAATGTTTGCTCCCCCACACACACACCCTTTCTGGGGTCATTGGTCTAACCACTCATGTTCTCAGCAATTTTCAGGCAATCACACAAGTACACAATGTTGAACATCTCCTAGCACAAGCTTGAGCAGGTGCATGATGAGATGATACTACAATTCAGAAACATTAGTTCTGAATCGGCTTATTATGATAGTAACTGCACTGGGAGCCCCAAAATTGCAAAATTAAACATGCTGGAATCATTATTCTGCTCCATACCTCTCAACTGTGCAGATTTGTGCAGAATGTCCAGATTATTGCCTCATATTTTTGGCCTGTTACACATAAAACTGTGGTTTTCTGACAAATCATGGCCAAATCTTTGAGGACTGAAATATAATGACAGACATTTGAGATTTTGACTTCATACCCTTAAGAAAAAATCATGCTAATGCAAAACCTGTTGTTCTATCAACTTTCAATGTTTGTCAGAGCAATACTTTAAAAGTGCTATGTTTGGGCCTTTGTCCCACAATTATTCATGGCTTTGTCCAGATTTCTTGCTTTAAGAGGTTGAGAGGTATGGCCTGCTCAATGCACTATAGAGTTTGCTGTAGAGCAACCTGTACAATGAATAGGACATAGCAGATGTTGGACCTCCTGTCAATTACACAACCACTAACTGATGTAAGTGAAGACTGATATCATCTTTACTGCTTTCTACATGTGCTGTAGTAGTTTGGTGTTTGCTGATCTACCTGAAACTGTGTTTACAAGGTCAAGGCAGTGGGTGTAGTTGACAACAGGTGAAGAGGTGAATTCTGTCTGGGGTAATATGAGCAGAGGTAGAGGTTTATGCTGTGGCTTGGTGCTTGCAGGTAATGCTTCATAGTAATTTAACTGCAAAGTAGAAAGAGTTGATATGTGATGTAGTACATGAGAAATATATAAATATATAACCTGGTGTAGATCAAAGACCATGAGAGAGAGTGAGAGTGTGTGCATTTGCATGTGTGTGCATGCACTCACAAGAATTACCCGTGTGTTGCTGGTATCAAAGTATCATGAGGTGTTCTCTTTGACTCTGTGTAACTCACATATCCTGCCCTATATGCTGTAGTGTCCTGTAAGGGAATGTGTCTGTGTGAGGCCTTTGAGTGGTATAACTTTGTTTACTGAGGGGACAGTGACACATTATCTGTACTTTTTCGATTGTGGGGAGGAGGTGGATGTTGTCAACTGTGTCTAAAAGGAGTGTGCCTGCAGTGGAAATTGTAACCAACAGACCCCCCTTCCCAATGGTTTTATCAGTGGAGTCATGTGTCCATGTACTTTTTACAGTGTGTGTTTCTGTGACTTTGGAGTTGGAGGGGGTAGGTGCCCTACACTTCTCCTGACTAAGCTTGCTGGCCTGGTAGTGCTCCACTGAGCTTTTGCAGCAAACACAAGTGTCTTAACTGCTTAAAGGAGTACTTTAAGGGATGTTTATCTAAGGCCTCAGAAGCATGTATGGGCTTTCTTTTCCTACATGTGTAACATTGTGCTGTAAGTCTTGGGTGGAATTGCAAGGGATGCTATCCATCCATACCCATGTAGGAGGACTTATGTGAATAATGTTTGGGGACTGCACACACATCTTGAGATGTCCTTGAGTAGGTCTCAGCCTACTTTTGTGCTGTTCATATGCTACTGTCATGAATTATATATTAGACAGTTGGGAACGCTGTAGAGACAGATTAAATGTAGTTGTCGTTTGCAATACATAACATTGTCAGGGTGATTTATCAGACACTGGCAAGTAATTCCCCCATAGGGGCTACAGTACTTCCACAGTTTAGAGGACTAACACGATACAGTAACAACACCTGTACCCATCAACAGTTTGTACTGAGGCAGTGTGTGTGCTGTTCTATGATCTGCTCCAGATACCTGTGTTTCTGCATGGTTTCCTTTACTGAGTAATGTGGCCCATCCACCACAAACGTACTATACTGATTGTCACCAGATGGATAGTAACTATACAAAGTGGCATGTGCTGTATCATGGGTGACACATAAAATGGGTCATGTGAACAATGGGTATACCACCAGCTTACACACACACACACACACACACACATATATATATATATATATATATATATATATATATATATATATATATATATATATATATATATATATATATATATATATATATAATTTCTTTGATATTAAAATAGTCATTCCTGATGCCAAGAGAGAGACCACAAGGGCAAATTTTCCAAGGCAAAGAATGACAGCTTGCTGTAGACCCTCCATGACCATGGTTGGTGAATACTCCAGAACAAAATGTCTAACTGATTCCCTAAGTGCGAGTGTCTGATGGATCCATTTAGAGTAAATAATTGCAGTCAGTGGCCAAAATAAGACATATAAACAGGTATGGAGAATGGAGACCCACATAATTGTGCATTCTCGCAGCAAGATAATCTGCCTGGTACAGCAGTGAAGGGACATGGATTGGGTGTTGCCAACAGAGACATCATAAATAGACAAGGAAGAGTTTCTAACATCTCTGTCTGGTGCCCATACAGTTCCATTATCCATGATGAAGTACTGGACATGGTTGCTGCACTGTACAGAGCATCATAAATATCAGATGATGATGACCCAGGTGGGTCTGTCTTAACATGTTGGACTATCTTTACTACCTGTCTACGTACAACTACCAAACATGGCTTCTTTGTTTCTACACAACACTGGGAGTCCACCTACACTATCAGTTTGTTCAAGGAATATTAACTGTTAATTATTTATAGCACTGTATTTACACTGTTAGAGTAAACTTACCAAACAGTACCTGTGAAAATGCATAGCCAATTCTATGAATACACCATTCACTATCATAGATCTAGGTGTGCATGATGTCAGGAAAGTCCCTGGGCCTAATGTTGATGGCAACCACATCCTGGCATAAATGGAAGTCATAGTGGTGGTAGGCATTGGTAATATGATGACCATATCTACTCCCCCATAAATGGACACAGCTATGGTGCCTGTGCAATCCAAATCACAGCCCCAGTATGCCACAAGTAGGACAGGATGTGACCTACACGTCAGCACATAGAATAGCCTCATCTCCAGCTGCAGTCATCTTCAGTTGCTCTCAGCACAACTGAGTGTGAGGGGGATGACCACAGCTGGTCTACTGATGACCAGTCACACCATGGGTACCTCCCTTCTTCTGATTTATCTTTTTGGTGATGACTCATCATTTGTGTGGGGCCATTATACAGGGACAGTCAAAGACCAATGCAGCCATAGATGAGCTGGTTGAGGATGTATGTTGTCTGCATGATGATCTATGAGAGGGCCAGACCCATCTTTGCAGCACAATGGAAAGCAAGTGTAGGGAGTCTTTATGCTGCAAATGTCCTTCTACAACTTCACATCATGGCCACTCTTCTCAGGGTTAGCCCACATGCATCTCTAATAGGGAGTCCTACCACAGGAGGGGGAGAGCACAACCTCTGTCCCATAGTGCCACCATCTCCACATTACCACTCAAACTGGGGTACAGTCAATGGCTCCCAGTACTTTAGGGAAGTGGGCCATTTCATAAGATCATAGGCGATTACTAGGCTATTGACCCAGAGGTAATTTTAAGCCTAGCGGTTTTAACCCAATCTATTAATGTCGAAGTACTAGTCAATACCCAAGATTCCATTTAGTTATGACTGCCCATGTCCACAAGGGTTGTGGGCAGTATCCTCGGTACGAATTTATGGTGCCCCACCCAATCATGCAGGTTCCTCTTGAACAGTGCCATTGAGGTGCTCTGTTTCACATGACTAGTCAGCCTGTTCCAAAAACGTGGCAGTTGCTGGGAGATAAATTTGTCCCTCCAGTATGTCCTGTTTAACTCACATCTCATATTTAAGTCCCTGGAATGGGTATCCCTAGACCCATTTGATTTATGGATATACTTTAAGTTCATAAGGTTTGGGTCTTGGGTTGCTCTATAGGCAAGACATCAGTCTCCCCTAAGAAATCTATACGATATGCAGTATAGTGACATGGAATTTAGTCAGTCTGTGTAAGGCACAAGCTGGACGCCCTTGATCTTCTTTGCTAGAAACATCTAAGGTCTCTCTAACTGCTGCAGGTGCTCAGTACTGTACATACCAAATGGGGCGTTATACTCAATTATGGGTTGGATAAGTGCCGATTATAGGAGGGTTGTAACTTCTTTTGCTCTTGAAGTGATGCCTTTACTAATCAAGTGAGCTATGTGAAAAGCTTTCTGTACATTGGTAGACACTTGGTGGTCGAAGTTAAGGTCACGATCAACCTGTGATCCCAGGTCCCTTACCACTTCATAGGTACTTAGGGTATTGTTATTGATCTGATACTGTGAAGGGATATTGTTTGTGCTGAAGGGAATGATGATGCATTTCTTTGCATTCAGTTTGAGACCGTGACTAATACACCAGTTGTTGGTCTGACTGAGACCCTCCTGGAGTATACTGACATCATTTGGGAATTCAGTGATTACACCTAGTTTGCAGTCATCTGCAAACCTGGTCAGCCACAACCTTTTAGTTTTCCTGAATTTCTGAGAAGTATATATCAAACAGTAGGGGGCCCAGCACTGACCCCTATGGCACCCTGGTAACAGGTCTGCTGGCTGATATGGAGTCACCCACTTTGATAGCGTGTGTCTGGTTTGTGACCCAGTTGGCAACATGATTTTTATTCTCTTCTTTCTTGCATACAAACCACATATGGTCCCCATATGTTGTTGCATATAGGTTCATAGGTGTTTACTAGGCTAATGACCACAAGGACCTTTTTAAGCCTAGCCATACATCCTAAACCTCTGACAAGTTCTGATACCCTTGATAAGTGTAAGCATGGGACTGGGAGATATAGCATTTACAGGTTACTTGTGTCCACTAGAGACATAGGTGCCAAACCAGGGAAGAATTTCTGGTTTCCCATCCAATTGTCCAAGTTGCACATGAATTGGGTTAAGGAGGAACTCTGCTTCACATGGATGGGGAGCCTGTTCCATAGATGGGATAGTCTCTGGGATACATACCTATTTCTCCAGCAGGTCCTATTTACATCACAGGCAAGGTTTAATTCTTTAGAATGGGTAATTCTGGTGCTGTTTGTTTTGTGGATATGCAGGAGATCCATCAGAGTGGGATCTGACAATGCCCTCTATGTCAGGCATAGATCTCCACTCAAAAGCTTGTAGGAGACAGAATACAGGGATAGGGCCTCAAGGTGGTCTGCATGGGACATTTTACTTACACCCTGTATTCTTTTAGTGAGGAACCTCTGTGAACATTCCAGTTGTTGAATATGCCTGGTTAGGTACATACCAAAGGGAGCATTGTACTCAATGATAGGTCTGATGAATGCCGAATACAGTGAAACAATGACTTCCTTGGACTTAGATGGCATACCTTTGTTTATAAGTTGCACAACATAGAATGATTTCCTCACCACTGTAGACATGTGATGATCAAAGGCTCTATATCATCAAGAAATTGTTAGAATATCATTCAGGTAGTTGCCTGGGATACACCCATCGTGCACCTCAATGGACAATATAAGGCTGCTGTAGCATGCATTCTCAAAGCCTCATAAACGTTTATGTCCACAGAAATGGATACTCCACATATCCCATGAACCTGCATATGAGGGAGACACATTTCAACCATATCCTGCATGGCACCTCAATCTTCATGGTAGCAGTCCACCACTATTTCTGTGTTATAGAGAGCAAGGAATGTTAGGCCTATGTGAATGATGCAGTAAGGGTGATAATGCCAATCAGTGAGACTACTGGCTGTGAGAACACCCTCTTGCATATGCATATCTAATAAAGGTGAGATTACCTCTACAAGTGTTTGCAGTCTCTCTCCCATAGTTCTAGGATTTTATTGCACTCAGCAAATCTGACAGTGGCATCTCATTATGCAAAATGTTAACATTTCTGAATCGCACCACCATTTTGTTAATCCTCATTTCCATTCAGCATTATCCTCATTTTAATAACATTGCCATTCCCGTGTCATTATGTGCTCATTGGGTGTAGAATTCCTAGCCACTGTATTTCACTGCTTAATGTGATCTCTCACAATGTGTCGGAATCACCTCCACTTTTTGTGACAGCTTATTTTTCAAATTCACCTATCATGATGTCCGAAACATTTTTGAATGAAAAGTTCTGTTGATTAAATCACCTAGGCTAGAATAAAACACTAAACTATTACAGTTACTGAAAAGAGGCCTGCAGAGGTCATCATCATCATCATCATCACCCTTTTTCCCATTTTTACATGGGGTCAGGGTGTCACATCAACATTAATAAAGGTCTCCAAATCACCTACAGCCAGTGTTCACACTGCCAAGTGGCTAGCCCAGATGTGGATATATATATTGACTTGAATCCTGAAGATCCCTTTTTATATTACTCCAAAATTCATAATTTAACCAATACTCCATTATTGTCAGCACAGAAGGGCATTACAGTTAGGACTGGAAAACTTAGATGAAATACCTGTGGAGTCACTATTCTGTCCAAGTTCATGAGTATATGGGTCACTGAAGGCTACCAGGTTCCTTTGGTGTGAGGATTATTGCTGCTCTTTACTGAATGTCTACTTATCCTATACCTCCATCAGACATACCTAGACATGATATCTCAGCAATGAATGCATCTTGGGTCAAAGTGCCACACACATTTTTTAAATATATTTTTATATGACATACATTTTTATTTGAAAATCATTATTTGCAAAGAATGGAAGTTTCAGTGGGGGCTCAGTTTGTCCTCATTTCTATTAATCTGATAAAAGGGCTATTTTGAAAAATTTAATTATCCTGCTCAATTTTTTAAGTACGTCTTTGTTTAATGTTTGTTACATGGGCAGTCTGTTATTTTTGTTTTAGGGTAGACCTGAATAATTTGAAACATTTTTTCATGATTTGTGCAATAATGAAGCAGATTTTCCTTTACTAAATATGTTAATAGGAATGAAGTGAAGGTCTTGGATGTATGTTTACATGCTGCAACAAAGTAAAGCGTATGGAGTATATTGAAATCCACAGCGACAGCTGTCTACCAATTACACCCTCCAATTTTATTAGCAGTCTGTCCCTGTTGTGAGTTATTATGTGAACAAATGAATACCACCAGAGTATCTTATTATGCATTGCTGAGAGGTTACAGTTCACAAATATTAAATAACAGTGTCTATTATATTGATCAAGTTCTTGATTAAAAAATGAGAGGAAGGGAGATCATCATAAGCATAAATATGTTGTAATCTGTTATAACCTAGAGTGATTTTTCTAACACAATTTTAAAATGGCGTATTTTTACAGATACTTAAAGCTGCTCAAATTCTTCCTCAAGAAATTGTATTTTCATATACAAAAACTGGGAATTTCTAGAACTTCTGAAGCATAAACACATCGCATAAGATATTTTCTACCAGTTTTAAATACAGTAAAAACAATGGTAGATATCTGGTGTGACACAATATGAGAAAGCAATAATTGGGGTATTAATGGCTTTAGACATTAGTTTCATGTTGAGAGTAATTATAACAAACAAAACATTGGTTATGGTATTTGCTGTGATTACTCTCCCAGGTACTTTGGCCCACAGGAAAAGCAATTAGAAATTACAAAAAGAGAATGCAAGAGCATATCAGACGACTCAATCCATGCATATTAATGAGAGACATGTAGGTGATTTAAAGTACTTGCAGCAAAATGTAGTAATGGTAGGAATATAGCTGAGCACTTACTATGTATACTACATGATATGTGCTACTTTGTGTCCCTTGGGACTAAATGATCTGAATGACTGTGTTTACAATGTTTAGAAGACAGTGATTTTCCTTGGTGGGGGATAAATTAAGATGCAATACTGGAATGTGATTTCAATTTATTCTTGCCTATATTCTGTAATACTTTGAAGATCAGGTGCTGAAATGTCAGAACTCACAGGAATACGTTTTTTGTGTGTTTACCTGCATATCATTATTATTATTTATATAGTTATGATAGTTTATGCATATTTTTTGCTGTTTTATTTATTTTGACAAATGCCACATACTCGAATCACAAGACTCTTCACTTATCACTTGCTGTTTACAATGTCTCCAAGTTAAAAAAAAAACTCTTATCTTCCACTAACAAAGTGTGCATGTGTGTATGTGTGTGTGTGTGTGTTATTTTAGAAATTGTGTTTCAGCCACATGGGAAAAGAAAGCCATTGGCGTTCAATTACTGTCCAACTCTTGTCTGCTCACTCTGTATCTTGCTGTTTGTCATCAGCTACCAAAATTCCCATCACAGTCACTGCTGAACATAAAATATTCTATTACTTTCACAGTTAAAAGAAATGCATATAATGGTATGCTGTGTCAAGTTTTATAACATGTATTAATTAAATAAGTATTATACAATATTTCGTTAAGTTAGAAATGTTGCCTTAGTTCACCATTTCAAAGTCTGCTGCTTGAAGATTCTGGTTAGGTTTGGGCAGTGGGTTTTTGAGGGTTTCTCCACTCTCTACTCAGAAGTATGTAAACATGGAATAGAAAAAGCATCTTCTAAAATGCAAAGGCTTCAGGAAATCATATTTGAGAACTTATATATAAACAAATGGGGACTTACTACTAGTTGAAAAGGGTAACAGAAGTCATCCACAGAAGTCATGCAGATGCTACTGTTTTGTTTACTGGAAAATATCCATGGAGACAGGGCACAAACAATATTGCATGTAAGGGCTATGAAAATGTAGTTGAACAGAAATAAAAACAGTGAGGAGCTATGCACTTGTTTAGCCAGAAGCAAACAGTTTCAATTTTAGATATTAGATTTTTTTTCTGATCATCTTTTGCATTTTTATTGACTGCTATATTTTCAATTTGTTATGCACACCTTTATAACTGTCTGCAAAATTACATAGAAAGGAAACAATTTACTGCATTTATTTCAAGTACAACAATCTATTAAACTTGAATTCTTGTGTCTTATGGCTTATTTATTTGTAAGTAGCTATGCATTCTGCTAGTTTCTCCAATCATATAGCATCTGCCTTTTCAAAGGAGGCTAACGGCTCACAGCATTGCTACCAGTTTTATTTTGTTAGTTTTGACTGAACTGGTAACACAATCTAAAACTTGGGAAAGATGGAGCTGGTGCTGACGAGTCACCATTTATCACTTCTACTCTGAAACCATATTGTTTGTGCATGCTCACATGTGCATGTGTGTGTGCTTGTACATTCAACAACTCTGGAAAGCTTCAGTTATTATCAACAAGGTTGTACTGAAAGGCACTAAGTTCAGTCTGAGGTGGATGAAATTATGGGAATCCAGTAATGCTGATCTCCAGCTGGACAATGTGGGTTTTATTGGGTAGCTTGGCATGGGATGGCCATCACCCAGAGCAGCAGTACATATTTACCATTTACACTAAAGACCAAATGCTTTTGTATTTTAGTGGATACCTATGGTGGGAATTAAATCCCATCAAATTTTGATGAGATCAGCACAGGAGGTAAAGCTGATAGTCCATGTGTGTCACATATTAACTGGTGACAACAGGTGGCATTATACCACTGCTTATTAAGATTCTTCTGCTTCCCATATTCTAAAGACAATGCCTGCAGGTGAATCACATGATTCCCCGTAATTGCCTGTAGGCTTGCATGGCTTTGGCTGTGTCTGTCCTGTAATGGACTTCAATCCCATCCATGACCGATTTTCTTTTTTTATGCCCACTAGTTGTTAGGACAGACTTTGGGTCATGTGAACTTAAGCAGGATTATTATAAAATGAATGAAATTACTCTTTAAGACAAGTTGATTCATTTTTTTCTTCATCATCCAGTGACATCCTCCAATGGTTTTCTACTCTGGAGAGTTTCAGCATCTTTCTTGGCCATTTCCTTTAGCTTCAGCTTATACTGCCATGGATCAGGGCAGTTTCTCCACAGAGGCACTAAGTACCTCTGTCCTATTTGTATCTCCTTCTTGGAACCCATAGAGGTCCAGCTTCTCCTTAGTCATAACAACCATTCCTTCAGTGATTCAGCCTCTGTGGTCCATATTGAGAAGAAATGTCCCTTAGGTCCTCAACCATCTCTACCTCAAGACAACAAACCTCCTGCCAAAGTATGGACATGTACTTGGAAACAAAGCTGTATTATAGAATTCAGAATGTTGTTTAGGATACTATTCTACAACCAATCTATAGCACCTCTTCCCTGTTTTATATTTTCAAGGATGATTAACTGGCGCTTTCCTGTTTTATGCTTTCAGTTTCAATTATAATTCTGTTTCTATACAAGGCTTACTTTTATTGATATAAAAGGTGTTTTTCAAGGGTTGACCTTTCTGTGAGGTCATCAAACTTCTTTTTGAATGTATTTCGTTCCACATACTAAGGCACCTGATAATGTACTGTTGCACTAGGAATGTGGCAATTGTTCAACCCGCTTCTTTGAGTGAGTGCCAATCAAGCAGATAGATTTGGAAAAAAACTAGCTTTTGCTGACAGTGGATCAGTCTCTTTCTCACCACTGCTGTGCATTGTGGAACCTCTGAATAAGTATATATATACGTTTGGGGGTGGGGGTTGCAGATAGGCTTGCCCCCAACAAAAACTAATTTCCCTTTAAGGTTTGCTGAAAGTTGTTTTGGCCATATTTTTTTTTTGCATGATCAGCACTTAATCTAAGAGTTATTGATCAACAGACATGGATCCCTCTGCACTGTGTGGAGAACTCATAATAGATGGCAGCAACAGAGACAGAGAGGAACTAGTAGAACTCATAATAGATGGCAGCAACAGGGACAGAGAGGAACTAGTACATGTGGGTGACACAACGTAGCACATGGTCATGACAGTTACATATAGAGCTAAAGGATTTCACCATGGTAGTGAGCACAGCACATGGGCACGACAGCTACATATAGAGCTAAAGGATTTCACCATGGTAGGGAATATAGCACATGGGCATGACAGTTACATGTAGAACTGAAGGATTTCACCATGGTAGGGAACACAGCACATGGGCACGACAGTTACATGTAGAGCTGAAGGATTTCACCATGGTAGGGAACACAGCACATGGGCACAACAGTTACATATAGAGCTAAAGGATTTCACCATGGTAGTGAACACAGCACATGGGCACAACAGTTACATATAGAGCTAAAGGATTTCCCCATGGTAGTGAACACAGCACATGGGCATGGCAGTCACATATAGAGCTAAAGAATTTTACCATGGTAGTGAACACAGCAGATGGCATGGCAGTTACATACAGAGCTAAAGGATTTCACCATGGTAGTGAACACAGCACATGGGCATGGCAGTTACATATAGAGCTAAAGGATTTCACCATGGTAGTGAACACAGCACATGGGCATGACAGTTACATATAGAGCTAAAGGATTTAGCTCTGTATATGACTGCCATGCCCATGTGCTGTGTTCACCATGGTAGTGAACACAGCACATGGGCATGGCAGTCATATACAGAGCTAAAGGATTTCACCATGGTAGTGAACACAGCACATGGGCATAGCAGTTACATATAGAGCTAAAGGATTTCACCATGGTAGGGAACGCAACACATGGGCATGGCAGTTACATATAGAGCTAAAGGATTTCACCATGGTAGTGAACACAGCACATGGGCATGGCAGTTACATATAGAGCTAAAGGATTTCACCATGGTAGTGAACACAGCACATGGGCATGGCAGTCACATATAGCGCTAAAGGATTTTACCATGGTAGTGAACACAGCAGATGGGCATGGCAGTTACATACAGAGCTAAAGGATTTCACCATGGTAGGGAACACAGCACATGGGCATGGCAGTTACATATAGAGCTAAAGGATTTCACCATGGTAGTGAACACAGCACATGGGCATGGCAGTTACATATAGAGCTAAAGGATTTCACCATGGTAGGGAACACAACACATGGGCATGGCAGTTACATATAGAGCTAAAGGATTTCACCATGGTAGTGAACACAGCACATGGGCATGACAGTTACATATAGAGCTAAAGGATTTCACCATGGTAGTGAACACAGCATGTGAGCAGGACAGATATATGTCCAACTGGGAGTGCTCGCTATGACAGAGCACACAACACACACAATTCACATGTTCGTGTTGAGCTGGAGTACCACACTGCAGCCTATTCATACAGAGTGAAAACATGCTTCTACAGACACAATGACCCATTTAGATCATGGGATGGATTCCCTTCTTTACTTCCCTTCCTGCATTACCTACTTTCTAGCCTAACCTTTATATAATTCCTTAACCTTCTAATGTTCCTTCTCTGTATTCTTACACTAACCTTTATCTATTCCAGAAATTATGACTGAAATTTACTTGCCAGAAAGTGTATATAGTTTTTACGACTTATTACTTATGATGTAATATATTTTTCATGCATTATTATGTAACATACATATTAGAAACTCTCTTATTTCTTCTATATAATGTATGTTCAACTTTACTTTTTGTTTTATATTTGCTTATTTTCTTCTTTTATTGCATCCACAAATTGTAATCCTGTGTGATTGTCTTAGTCTTTGTTACCAGTGTTGATTTGTAATTGTGTTTAAATTGTACTGTGGAGCTTTTCTCCCTGGGTCTCCACTGAGAATGGGCTCATACCCAGTTGGACTTTCCTGGTAAACAAATGTCAAATAAATAAATAAATATGCATACAGGCGGTGATAAAGCTATTGACAACTATTCTGACATATTTTGTTGTCCCCTGATCTGGCACCCCCTCCCAACTTTAATTGCAGAAGAAAAATAAATCTCATACTTGAGGACCAACCCTGGTTGCAGAAGCAGTATCAACATTCCTTTCTGAATACCAGTACTGCTGTACTGACCAATCATCATCTGCCAATTTTGTCCCCTAACACTTTCCACCCAGGGCTACTGCCCCCTTTGCCTTACCCTAGCTATATCTTTCAGTCTTTGTTATAGTACACCTTCACTAAAAAAATATATTCTCAAGTCACTTCAGGTGATTTCTACATTTATCCTTCTAGCTCTCAATAAGGTTTACTTTTGTCGACATAAAAGATGTGCTTCAGTAGTTGTCTTTTTTGTGATATCAGCAAACTTCTTTTCAAATGCATTTCATACCACATACTGAGGCAAACTAAAATTCAGACACAGATATGTTTAAAGCAGGCAAAACAGAAGACTGGAAAATTTATATTCAACAAAATTCAAACATTTATTTTAGGAAAACGCACAAAAATTATCTCCCAAAGTCTATCTATTGAAATTAATGTTAAGTTTGTCTTGTTATTACATGGATACCACAGCTGCAGCATTCCATTTTCCTCTCTCAGTTGTTTGGAAAAAGGTTTAATTCTGATAATGGAAAATAATCTTGTAGTAATTTGTGTCTCTGATATCTGTAGAGTGACTGCCAGCTGAATATCAGAACAGAGCCAGATTAAAAAAAAATAAATAAATAACTGCCATGTCCAACTGAAAGCAAATAAATTGAGAAGAATTGCACAGGAACAATCTGAAAAATGCAGAGTGGTTTCATTAAAGAAATGGCAAGTTACATGCAGTAATTTAATTTCCTCATACTGTTTCTGTAGTGAACTTAATGCAAAATTTGTTTAGGTAGTACAATCTGCAGCCTTCTGTTCTCTCTGACAATATTTGTTTTTGTTGCATTTAGTAATAGAAATCCCCCACCATAAAAACTGTTGTAATTTTGTCCATGATTCTTCTCATCAAATATTAGATGACAATCATACTTATTAGGAAGTTACAAAGGTCTCATTATACAGCATAGCAAGCAACAGTACTTCTACTCATAAAACATTATCTAGCACCAGAAACCAGCTTAATGCATCTTTATGTCCTACATATGTGGAAATTAGTTTGTGTTTTTTGAGGGGGGTGGGTTAGAAAAGCCAAATATTCTTTTTCATAGACCTTCATTAAAATTGTAGTTTGACAGCTCTAATCTCTTCCACAAAGTTACCATAGTAGTATTTTTTTTAACTTTCTAGCCCTTTTGAGAGACAAAACACTGAGTTATCAGATCATGTTTCTAATTTGCTTATCATTATGTCAGTTTTGGTAACTCACCATGCTATACACTCTGCCTTTAATTCAAGAAAGACCAGGGGAGTCTGAGGGTCCTTATCACCACAGCAGGTATCTCAATTCATATTCTAATACTGACTCTGCAGTCCAGGAATAGGTGGTGGTCTGCACTCCTGAGGTAGCATCCTTTGGATGAGATGTCAGCCTACGATTTCATCTGTCGTACCTGGTGTTAACTTAGATGGATGTTAAACATACTGTGGCACTTTCTAAAAAGTATATGGGTTTAAATCACTTTATTCAACTATGAAATACACATTAAACATACCAGATTATTTGTTAAGAAACAGAAATCATCAGTACAAAACTATCTAAAATACTGTTTTACAAATTATTAAAAAGTTGTTTTCTGATTAAGCAAAACATGTTTTTTTATTTCATTACATGCCACCTCCTGAATCCAGATCTTATACAGGATATGTCTATGCCCTAACAAGACTGATGACAAAATAAACATAACCTTTTTTTCCTAATCTTCAGAATTTCCATCTCCTAATATAACACACAATATTTTTGCTCACTTGCATATACAGGTTGACCAGCAAATTAATAAATGAATATTTTGAGTTCTTGCTGTAGAGTATTAGGATGGCTTTCATGATATTATCTAAAAAAGCAAACTGTATTTTTCTGTCTTAAAATGAAAGTTAAGTTCTTCTAGACATTGTTTCACATGGCTGAAGATGATTCTGGAAGATGTGGTGTCCATGTCTAAAGAGAGTGGCTGTACATCGACTATGTTTATCACTAAAACATGATGGATATACATGTTCACCTACAGACATATCTAGGTTCATACTGATGCAGTAATGAAAGATGTATGTACAAATATGTAAAGAGTTTCATACTGGGGAAGGATGGTAGCAGAGTGGTACAGCTGCTGCTTCGTAATCATTGGTTCTCCAGTTTGATTCCTGACAGGTGTGCCTTGTCTGTGGAGGGTGAATGTTATCCTCTTTTTGTGTGTGTCACCTTTCACTAAATGCCCTGCTTTTCCAGTACTTTGCAAAAGCATGCAATGGTGAACTGGAAATCCTCAAAGTTGTCTATAGATGGGCATGTGATGTGAGAATCAATGTATATGTGATGGGACAGGCTGCCCAGGGTTAGTTGCTCAGAAACTATGTGCAGAAAGAATGTAGTACTTCACACTTTTGTGTTCAGATTAATGCATTTGCTAACTGATTATTTCTATTGCATTTAAAGGGACGGAGACAAGGAGATCTAAAAATATCCATCTCAGGCACCTTAATGGACTGCTCGACATGAGCACTGCAATCAGTGTCCTCCAGATAGGATTTCTTTGGTTCACAAAGTATGGTAAGGCAGCACTAGGATTTTCATTGTAATTTACATACACACAAAGTACATACGAGCTATATGCAGTACACCATAAGCTACAAAAGAAGGCAAAAAACTTTAGGATTCTAGGTCTCCAAAGTCAATACAAGACTATTTTAAACAAGTATAATTTCTTTACTCAAAGACTGAAATCTGAAGCACAAAATATTATACAAATTACTGCCTCGTGTTGATGTGCTCATGCAGGTTTTGATGCCTTGTCCATATTTACCATCAGTTTTTGCAGCCATCTTTTTAACCGGATTATTTCAGACTGTGTTAGATGCTGTTTGCACCTTGAAGCTACAAGGATGCCATTGCTTCAGATGAAATGTTAGGGCTAAAAGTCCTATTACCATACTTTCCAGCTGTTACACCATGACATTATCTTTGGTTATAAATTAATATATTTTTTCTTCAGAGCCTTTGTATAACTATTCAGAACATATATTTACTTGTGTAAACCTAGTATAATTAGTAATGAATAAACTGTGCAGTACTAAGCTCCATTTGCTGCACGTTAGTTACTTTTTTAGCAGCAGTCTGGAAAACAATCAAGACTTGCTATAGTTTTCAACAGATGAATTTCATACCTAAAGAAATCAAATCTGTCTTAACACAAATGGCAGGGTTCCTACTGCAGCATTGAATTATTTAAATCAATACACTGATTCTATAGTTCTCAAACCCTTCTACCAAATATTATACTTTAGAGAGCTCTAGAATCAGTCCAAGATTTCCTTGATCTATATGCGCTGATCTTTACATAAGTTCTTTTCAGAGTCACATGAATATCTGAAAATAATGCCAAACCGAAGTTGTAGGTTTCATCTCAAATATAAACTAAACCTATTATAAGCTTTCTATAGCTTGAAGGAAACAAGCCCAATTCCACAGGCATTCAAAAATATACATTTTACCATTCATGCCATATATTTCAAATATGGCCCTACCTGTAACACTTTTTATGTCTGACTGATCCCTGAAAGAAGTAGATTCAAACCCTGTTTAATCAAATTACATCAGATTTTACTAAAAAATCTGTAGGTTAGTCAAAGGAATCCAAAGGACATGGTTCACACTATCATCTCTGAACAGAGACAAAGTACCAATACTTAAGGAAATATACCCCAAATTTTATATCCCTCTTTTTCCTAAAGAAATTAAATGACTTATCATTTATTATACCTTATAAATAATTCCCTATATGTGTATTTTTGTTGAACATTCATTGTTCATTACTTCAGTTTCATTACAATAGCATTTCAAAGGCGTATCAATTGTATTTTCATATCTTAAAATATTAGGCTTTTCTTGGTTCTATAAAATATTAGGCTTTTTGTTTATAACTCGTAACATATTACAAATCATTACAATGTTTTTTCAGCTTTTTGTGTTATTTTACAAATCATTACAATGTTTTCAGCTTTTTGTGTTATTTCTGGAACTGTCGGCATATCTTCCCAGATTTTTACATTGCTGAGATTGTAACCTTTGGTGGTACAGGTATAGATGGAACTTCATCTCACTAAGTCCACACAGTTCTCTGGATGCTTTGATTTTACCAAATCTTGGCTGAATGACTCATAGGACACTGCTTCTCAGAACTCTTAGATATCCTACTTTTATATTTAGTTTTGATTTCATTTTGTCAGATATATTTCCCAAAGAGAAATGAGAAAAGGTATCTCACTATCAAATTAGATCAAAGTGGGAATAAGTATCCAGGTTTGACTGTGGTTGTGCACATGAATAAAATATTTGAAAAAAAACAATCAGAAGATGATTGTATAAAGTTTGCAGACTCGCAAGTTAGTGGTTAATCCATATAACTCAATGTTGTGGTTATGCTCACATTTACCAGCCAAACTGCTAATAAGAACATGCTTGTCATGAAGTTATATGTTCATAGGCCATGGCAAACTGTGTACCATCAAGATCACTTTTGTATTCAAGTTATAAACTACAGCACTGACAAAGCTAAATCTACTTTACATAAGAAATTGAAACTCCTCCATCAATAAAAATAAACATTGAAAGCAAAATTAGTAGCCAAAGTAATTAAAAATAAATAGTTCAGAAATGCTAGCGTGGCTGTTCTGTATACTACAAAAATCATCTGAACAAGAACTAATATCAAACACAACCTTAAATAAGAAAAAAAAATATGACAACAGAAGTGAGTGAATGCAAACAAAGCAAAGCTACCAAGTGCAAAATAAATAAAAATATACATTCAGGTGACATCAGAAGAAATAACAGTACTATAAAACACTCATAAGCTTGTTAAACACAAGCAAAATGTAAGGACAATTAGTTCAACATATGTTTCTTAGAAAAATATGTATGTTAGTTTCTGAAAACAGAAAAAGAGCTTATCTATGGACTAAGAAATATCTAGTTTGTTAAAAACATGAATAGTGAAAAGAAGCACATAAGCAGCTTTACTGGCACAAAGTACCGTTGTCAAACAACTAAATAATGCAAAGATGAAATTAAAGATAGCGAGCAGAAAACATTCTCCTGGGGATTCAGAAACAACCTCACCACCAAAGAGCTGTGGCCAAAAGGGACCATTTCTACAATGTGAGAAATGTGAATTCAGAGATGTGTTAGCTGCAGTGAAGACCTCATGACTGGTTAAGTTGCACATCTCTAAATTACATATAAATGCTGCAAGTTCAGCTCAGCACTTTCCTGTGGTACTTAATACTGGCAGCCCCTTCATCACATTACCAGACGCCCCACATTCAGTCTCTTGAACACATACATACATACACACACACGACATGCTGCTTACCTGTCTCAGGTGTATCTTCTTATTTTCCCCTGCCCCTCATAAATCATGGAGGATTACAGTCAGTCAACACTAACAAATGTTAGAGTTTTGTTCTTCTTAGTGTTTGTAACTGCATCATAATGCTAGATCGTTGCTTTGTTAACTTAAGTCAGTCCAGGTAACAACTTTAAACATTTTTCCTGGTGTCACCTAGTGTTCCTTCTGGCATGGTCTGCTAACATGGACAAACCCCAGTCCTTCTCAACTGTCCTTGGTTTTATAAAATGCTCCTGCTGTTGCCTCTTACATACTTGCCCCTCATAACTCATGAACTACTGGAATCAGTGAATAGTACCAGGCTTTGCAGTATCATCTCACTAATTATTATATAAAAAGTATCCTAATCCAGTAACGCAGTTTCATATAACTAATTATTATATAGGAAGTACCCTAATCTACTAACGCAGTATCATACCACTAATTATTATATAAAAAGCACCCTAATCCACTAACACAGTGTCATATCACTAATTATTATATAAAAAGTATCCTAATCCACCAACACAGTATCATACCACTATTATACAAAAAGTACCCTAATCCACTAATGCAGTGTCATACCACTAATTATTACATAAAAAGTACCCTAATCCATTAGTGCAGTATCATGCCACTAATTATTATATAAAAAGTACCCTGATCCACTAACGCAGCGTCATATCACTAATTATTATATAAAAAGTACCCTAATCCGCTAACACAGTGTCATATCACTAATTATTATATAACAAGTATCCTAATCTGCTAGCACAGTGTCATATCACTAATTATTATATAAAAAGTGTCCTAATCCACTAACGCAGTATCATACCACTAATTATTATATAAAAAGTACCCAACTCCACTAACTCCTCGGTTAGTGTAGAGGGTTAAGGCTCTTGTTCTGTGTGTCAGTAATGCAGAGTTTGAAACTTAACCCCCCTTTTACTTTAATTATTATTTTTTTACTTCCAAACACTTAAGACAAATACATTACAAATATGACTGGTGTGTAGTGGTGAAGCAGAGAACTAACCACAGGTACAGTGCTGTGTGAGTGCTGAGGGTATTCTGTTAGAATCTAACTGACTGGATGGCAAGCTATACTGAGTATCCCTGATGTGCCTCCCATGTCTTTCAGGCTGTAATTTATTTTTAAATGCCTTTAGGGTATCCCTGGTGTCTAGTGTTCCCCTCTGCTCCATGTCTTCTGTGCTGCAAAACCTTGTTCTAATTTCCTTTAAAGTGCCTTTAAGTCATGATATGAAGAAAACCCCTTTTTTCTAGAGTTTCTTACTCCCTGCTATTGCAGGATTTGCTGTTTAGACTATGTGAGTGTGGAGGTGGGACAGTGCTCCCCTTAAATACACACATGCACACACACACACACACACACACACACACACACACACACACACGCGCACACACACACACACACACACACACACACACACACACACACACACACACACACACATACACACACACACACACACACACACGTGCACGCATTCACATACACCTGTTCACACTCACATACAATCTCCTATTTATACACACATGCACCCCTAACCTACCTGCCTCCTAACTAACCCCTCTACTACAATCACCCACCCTGATACATAGTCCCTTACATACACAAACACTCATCTGAGGCCACTCATCCCTTTGCATATGTTTGCCCACGTGTGAACACATGCGCACACACACTCACACACTTGCACACACACAGCCTCCCTTACCAGATCACACTCATGTACATTCTCACCCATTCATACACACACCCCTAGCATACCTGTCTCCTAACTAACCCCCCTACTGCAATCACCTACCCAGGTACACAGTCTTACGCACAAACACACTTACCTGAGACCACTGATATGGCTGTATACCCTCACACACACACACACACACACACACACACACACACACACACACACACACACACACACACACACACACACACACACACACACACGACTACCTGTCTGTTAAAAACACCATCACTTACCTCCAACATGACTGGGTGGACACTAGGGTTTGGTCATGTTCAGTAGCATGGAAAGAAAAAACAAAATTAGTGCATAATGCACAGATACTGTTACAAAAGGATATTCAAACAAACTGCGAATGCCCAGTAATTATGACATTGCAACTGGACAGTTGCCAAAGCAAGCTAACCATTAAATGTATCCAGAGGGCAACGTCTATGCATTGCCCATCCCAACTCTCACAGACTTCCTGATCCTTATCTTATTTACTTTTCATGTTGCCATTAATCAGACAAAAGGTGTTTATTGTTTAAAAAGTATTTACTTTTCTCCCTTTTTCAACAATGCTGGGAAAAGAAAGATTCATTTTAAAACACTGTACTTGAAAGTCTTTTATTCAAATATCTGTGTTTCATGAAGAGGAATGGATCCTGCTACAAAACATCTGTCTGGGCATTCATCTGCATATTTCTCACAGGGGAAATGAGGAAATAAAGAGATTCATTCACAGTGCAAATTTCCATGAACAGAATTTACATTATAACAATTCAGTTGATGTGAGAATCCAAAGGCAAGTATTTTCACTGAATCAGGTTGGAAAAAGCATGCTTCATTCAATTTTTACTTAGCAAAAATAATTACTTCAAGGTAAATGCAGGATAGCCACTCAAAAGATTCTTGAAAAGCTTAATCAAATTATTCATAAATCTCCTTCAATAGTGTACTACCCAAAAAAGCATTTTCAAAAAGAATGATATTCTACCCAAAATTATATATTGAATAAACTTTCCCTGTTCAGTACTGCCCAGAATCTGTATAGGAATTAAATGATGCAAACACAGAGGGATTCATAAACTTACCACAATGTGCATACCTTTGCATACATGTTACATTAATCTTTTGGAGTTCAGGAGCAGCCATATCTTAGGACCGGCTCTGCTGCTGTGATGAATGGTTTCAGGGATAGGCATATTCTGATTAGCAATGTGCTCACACAGCCCCCCCCCCCCACACTCCCCTGAACTGCCTCCAGGAAGGCATCTACACACTGAGTGATTCTGGAAATCTCTCAGATGAATAGATCAGCATGGACAGCTCTATGGCATTGCAGTAATGAATATGGCCAAAAGCCATATTCATCTACTGACACTGAATGTAGTTCAGGGAATAGGGGTCTGTGGGGATCCACTAGGCACCAGGGATTACTGGAAACTTGAGTGCCATAATAGCATCTTCAGCTATATGAGGATTGGGGAAGCACTAGATTCCAAGGATAATACAATTATGCCTTAATGGTCCCAACATCAGTATGGGGATTGGGGGTAGGAGAAACCAATAACCACCAGGGATAATACAATTATGCCTTAATATCACCAACATCAGTATGGAGACTGGAGGTGGGGGGAAACACTAGAAACTAGGATTACTACACTTGTGCTGTAATGGCACAAATACTATTATGGTGATCAGTGTGGGGGGAAACAACAGGTATATTATACACATGCCATAAAGGCACCTATACTATTATGGTGATTAGGGGTGAGGGAAATTCTAGCTACCAGGTATACTACACACACACCATAATGGCAGTTAAACTATTACAGGGACTGAGTGTTGGGTGGAAGCAGCAGCCACCATGGAGTACTTTAACTTCTCATACCTTGTATGGGGATCAGAGGTTAAGGGGAAACCACTAGATAAAGGAAGGGTAGATAAGTCAGGGACAGGTAAGGGGACTGTGGTGTGTTTGTGTGAGTGTGTGTGTGTGTGTGTGTGTTTGTGTGTGTGTGTGTGTGTGTGTGTGTGTGTGTGTACTTGCGTGTGTGGGAGAGTGACTGGGAGGATTCCTATGCCTACATGATGTAAGGCAGCAGTTAACTACCATGAAGTGCACATCTGCAATGATCTACATGTCACAGTAGTAACTGTGCTTTGGAGACATATAAATTAGCTAATAAGGAAGTCTCTCTGCCAGAGACGATATAGTGACTATAAGGTGCATCAGATACATGATGAAGTGTTGATGCATAGACATGATAGAGCATGACAATATTTTGCGGATGCCTCAGATAATATGCAGACACCTAGAAAAATAGGGGGTGACACTATAAGGCTACCATTGAGCTAATCTAATAATGTATACAATGTTTGTAACACCATTAAGAAGCACTGGAATATACTTATGACAGATCCTAAGCTTAAAGAAGTGGTAGGCTGTGAACCTAAATTTACCTTTAAAAACTACAAATCAATTAAGAGAATGTTATGTTATAAATCCATTGGGTTGAGAACAGAGTCAAATCTGACAGTGAAAGGGATGTTCAGATGTGGTATTTGCAATGTTTGTTCGTATATCACTAAATGTGACTGCTTCTTACATCCAGTTACTGGACGCAGATTTTATTGTAACTTTTATGCTGACTGTAATACGCAGAATGTTGTTGATTTTGCTGAGTGCGTTGTATGTAAATGTTACTATGTTGGAAAGACAAATTGTAATTTTAGAGATAGGATTAGAGAGCATGTTTACAGTATGAATAGATGTGATGATAGAAATGTACTTGGTAAACATGTAAAACATGAAGGTTCTAATCATGTTTTTAACTTTTTGGTGCTTGAAGTTTTTATGCCTAATATTAGGGGTGGTGATGTTAGAACAAGTACTGAAAAACTGCTGGTAAAGGGTTAAATGAAAATGTTCCTCTGAAACCTGCCCTGGGGTCACGTGATCTCAGGCACTAATTTTGAGTTGATTAACTAGAGCTGTTGTGCTGCAGTTTTTAGATCTGATGAAGCATCCTTTGGTGATCTGAAAGCACTCATCTCTCCTGTTTTACTTTGGATTTTTACATATTTTTGTGTTTTTTTCAACATTTAACATTAAAGCGTTTGAAGCCATCCACTTCCGCAGACTTATCTTTATTTTCTGGATTTACTTTTTTGGTCAGCTACAGCTCCCTTGTTTGGTTTTTTAAAGAAAATCAGTTTTGACACTCATATTTTTATATTTCAATACAGGTTTAACAGTTCCCTCTTTGATATATTCTTTATCAATAAATCAAACTTTTCTCTACTTAAGAAAGTAGGTATAAGAGATCTGAGTCTAAGCTACTTCAGATAACCAGAGTTACAATGAGAAATAACTCAGTAGGACAGACATGAGGTGCAAGAAAAATGACCACTAGGTTAGACTGGGCACATTGCGGGTGCTGCGAAGGGCACTTATGGCTGACATCAAAAAGTGAAACAATACTAATTTCATAAGCTTTAATCATACTTTGACTTAGGAATGGGGTCCATTCCCGTCATGGTATTAGAAACCCAAAAGACCCGGAGAAATTAAAAACGTTAGAAACACACCTACTGACTGGAGTGCTTGAATGGTAGCGCTCACTCTATGCATTTACATGCAAACATCCTCAGTCATCATTATTAGCTTCCTAGTACCTATCTGTACTATTTTATTAATGTCGTACACATGAGGAATAGCATTATTGTATTCTTAAATAACTAGAACTAAGAGCATTTTAAACAACCTTATTTTCCAACCTGAAAACAAATAGGTTATTCATGCCATAGTGAGACTTCAGCTCTTCTGGCAGATGGAACACTTACCCAAGTAATCTTTACATCTCATTTCAGTACCTGAAATGATTGTGCTATATTTTTATTTCATACATTCTCCCCTTTCTCACTGAGAATAAATACATTTTATTTACCTGTGGTAACTCCTGAAATACCAGTCTATCTGAATTCATATTACAGACGTCAGGATTTGGCCTCAATGCATTTCTTCTGTCAATAACAGGCATTTTGTTTACTTCCATAAGACAATCTGTAACATACATTTTCCTCTTTTTGTCCTCACATGAATTAAAATCCTTTCATTTTTTAAACCAAATCTGCAACATCCTGTTAATATTCTTTAATTTTCTTATTCCATGATATTTTATCCATTGAAATCTGGTCTACAATATTCTGAATGTCATTAAATAAACTTTACTGCCCATTTCTTCAGGAAGTAATAACACCTTTTGTCCACCATGTCACCAGGGACATGCCACATTGCTCTTTAAACTGTCTGGATATTGTCAACTACAACACTGTTTGGCAACATACTCATACTATGCATATCATGAAAATCATATACACATCCTGTGCATGTTGTAAAAATCATATACACATATGTGCATATTGTGGAAATTATATACACATACAGTGCACATATTGGAAAAATCATATGTATATGCCATGCATATCATAAAAAACTGTCTAGTAAATGTAAACTGTATTTCGTGTTAACAGAATTCTAACAAAATCTTACTGTACCCTAATAACACCCATTTGTTGACCAGGCAGGTTCACTGGACACACAGTTTCTCTTCAGAAACAATTTTGAGAGCAACGGCTATTTACGTGGCTCACTCAAAGTCACCCAATAAGCAATTTGCAGCTTTAACCCTCTGTGCCAACTTCCAGACTTATTGCTAATACCATTTTCTTCAAGAGAAAAAAGCAATCAAATCTGTTTTCTCAAACTAATTAGTCCCTTTATTAGTATTACTACAAAATAAAACTACAACCACTAAAGTGTCTCACACTTCCTAAGTAACCATCCCCCTTGATGCATAGGCATAATGTCTTTTATGCTGTCTGATGCATCACATGCAACTTTGGAAGTAGTTTTGCTAATTTTTGTTACATGATATTTCAATATATTTTCCATTATTTTTCTAACCTTGTGCACATAGGTCACCCTTTCTCCCTAATTAATAAATAAACTAATTAGTAAGTCCTATTTTACTTATGTTTTTTTTCTCAAACAAATTTAAGAATTACTAATAGCACATCATTAAACTATTCTAGTCCCCTGTAATTT
Source organism: Protopterus annectens (assembly GCF_019279795.1). NCBI lineage: Eukaryota > Metazoa > Chordata > Ceratodontiformes > Protopteridae > Protopterus > Protopterus annectens. The sequence continues at coordinate 779,545,667 of NC_056748.1, read as the reverse complement.
TAGGAAAAGTAATTTTTTTGTGAAAATTCATATGTGTGTAAGCATAAGATTATCTAGACATAGTTGCAATACATTAGTTACCCTTGATCTGAAGCAATTACAAATTTATGTAGGTCAATACCCTCTACATGAATGAAAGTTTCCATCTGTTTACCCACACTTTTACCAATACTGAACTCCTTTTGTAATTCATTGTCAGATTTGTTTACAGAGCATGGAATAGGCATAAAATACTGTATGTGGTTTTCTAACACACAATAAATAATTTTACTTGAACTTAGAAGACTCTGCCAAACACTTAATTTCTTGTGTGTCAGTTTAACAGTCAAGGGTCAGCCAGGAATCGAACCCTGAATCATCTGATTCCCATAACTTGAATGTTTGACTTGGTTTAAAAGTTAAACACAAAAATGTTGCAGCTTTACATTTTTCAGCCATATAACAGCTTATTCTTGTTTATGTGTTTAAATCCTAACTCTAGCTAATAAATAGCAGTAATAAATTTTTCCTATTAAAATCCTCTATTTTCCTTTATTGCTGATTTATTTTAACAGTGGTTAGAATTTAGAAGTGATGACTTTCCTACCCTCTTGTCTGCATTCTGCATCATGTGTTAAACCATTGTTGCTTTTACTCCACTCAGACGTCAGTGGTAATAATGTTATTTTGAACAATCTGATCTGTGACCATACTAAGTAGCATAATTTAATATTCTGGTGTTTCAAAGCTCACAAGTCTTCCTCTATATGACTATAATGTTCCACTAAAATGTTAGTGTAAAGCATGCACCCCACTTGATTATTTTCTTATTAGCAAATCCAGTCTGCAAATGTCACATTTTACCAAGAAATCTGAATTACTCTCAGTGTTGTCCTTACTGGAAATGCAACAAACCAAAATCAAGTGTGTCTTTGCAGATCTAACAGGCTTATTTAGGCATTTAAATGTGTCTTTTTTCATATTGCATCTTTTAGAACAGACAAGACATTCTGGTTTGCTGCTAATATTTATAAACTCCACATTTTTACACATTGCAGATGTTTATAAGTGAATCTTATTTTGAATATGCCTGAATTTCTGCTACCAATAACTCAAAAGTTGTGTGTGTGTGTGCATTTTTGCAATTAAATTTGGTGGTTCAGCTCTTATTGAAAAACAGAAGCAACACACATTTTCCTTATGAAATCTTCAGTATTAAAATTCTATTTTAAATAGAACCCAAAGATACCTGCATAAACCTTAGGTTGTTTATGTGATGTCTGGCTATATCCCATCTGACTACCAACAATTAATGTGATTTCCCTTATTATCCTGGGTCAGTAGCTAAGGAGCTTCAGTCCTCATTACTGATTCCAATGTGAGACTGTCACTTAAACAGAAGTAATATTTCACAATTTTCTCCTAAAAGCACAACAGGAACATGCTCTATTTTCCTGGGACTGGACTACATACCTCTGTCCACCCCAACTGTATTCCTTTACTATACACTTCAGAGCAATGTGTCCCAGTTTAAGACCTCTGATATACACACATTCAAAGTAAATTTAAATCTCACACATCCAAACACTTCTGGGAAAGCCTGACAGAGATTTTCAGCTGTGTTCCTTCCCCAAAATAATATGGTAATGCTGCCACCAGAGTGTCTTCATATCCTTCTAAAGGGGTATCCAGTTATGAAAATTAAATATCAAAATAAATATATAGGATAGCTATGACTAGAAGCAACCAGGCCTTTCAGGTGACCTGGGAAGTAACAAACAGGTATAAGCACTCTCTAATCTCTAAAGGAAAACACTGATTTTCTGCCACAGTGTAAAGTAATCAAAAACATTTAATAATAAGTAAAATGGCTACAAAATGTAAATCAACAGCTTTCAATAAACACCAGATTTCAATCACCAGAAATGTAAAATTAAACTGTAGGATAGGAATCCGTTATTCTAGAAAAATGATCTTAATAACTAAGCTTTCCTAATCTAACTATTGAATACTGTCCCTGATCTAATCTAGCACATATAGTCTATATGTGTATATATATATATATATATATATATATATATATATATATATATATATATATATATATATATATATATATATATAGCAATAAGCTAACTAAACTTTCAGAATCTTTATCTCTTTAATCCCCATCTTTCCTCTCTATCCCTCTAGTGGATACTGTATTGTTCATGTATTTACTAATATCACCAATATATCATTTGTTTGGCTTGCATACATAAAATCTAACATCTGTATAACTGGTATTATCTATTTTATTTTGTCACCTATTCTGTAATGTAGTTTTCTGTACCATAACTGCTTGGTTTCTATATTTTGATTATGTAGGTTTATCATGTTGTTTTTGGAACTTTTCTCCCTGGGCCTCTACTGAAAACAGGCTCAACCTGGCCAAGTAGACCTCCTGGTAAACAAATGCAAATAAATAAATAAATACAATAAATAAATAATAACAGCAAGGCCAAGGCAGGCTTACAGTTTTTGGTGAGTTCTCTTTTATGGGTGTCCACTGACTGCACAGCACTGTAACTGACTGTTCTTCACAAACTGCTCAGCACTTGACAAATTGCAGTCTCAACTGTCTTATTTTAAAAAATCCAGAAAAAGAAGCGAATTCCACTTAAGAACACTCAATAGAACAAAAACAGTGTAAATATTGGAAGAGCGTTGCACCACAAGTATTAGTATTTCATCTGAGTATTCAAACTTACTAAACAACCAAATATCTGAATCCTATCTAAAGAAGGCTTAAAAAAGCTGAAAGCACTTGTCCGTTGTTTACATCAGAAGGGTTCTTCATTTTTATGTTAGTTTTGTCTGTTTTTATGACATCTACATGTTTTAAAGCTGTGGATTTACAACGCCACTTGACTTTTACAACAGCAAAGCTCTATATCTCATATATTGTGGATTTAGTATGGCAAAAGCCTGTTATTGAAGCTGTTGCTTTGAAGCTGCTTTTTCATCATTTTGGTTGTTTAGTAAGTTTGATTACTCAGATAAAATACTAATACTTGTGGTGCAACTCTCTTCCAATATTTACATTATTTTAAAAAATAACAGCCAGTTGTTTGAAAAAGTTATTTTTCCTGTCAATCAGCTGTTCAAATATTCACCTAGCAACCAGGAACATTCTAATAACGTCACCCACTGTTCATCTGATTCTCCGCAGTACTTTAGAATCTCCCCCTCAAATGTACACAGTTAGAAATGTATCAAAACACTGACAGATTCTTTAAGCATTCTGTTTAAACAGGGAGTTACTCAACATTTTAAAAACTCATTTACATATTCACAGACATGGCATACAATACAAGTTAATCTGAAAATATACACAAATCTCCTGCCAGACATGCTATCACAGGATGACAGTGTTTACAGTTTCTTTGCAGTCTCCTCCTGTATATGGCGGTAGGGCTACACTCACACAGAAATATTTTTGCAATGGTCTTTGTATGTCTGTCCTTGTGCATTTATGATTACTCATGCACAAATCTGTGTATACTTTTTTCTGTCAAAAATATCAGAACACTTTATCAAAAAAATCTTTTACACTCTGCAACTATATTTCTATCATTATGACAGTAGTATAAAGGTCTACACTGTATTCAAGCAGAAGTAAAAGAAAATAAAGATGGACTAAACTGTTACAAATTAATCTGGTTTACAGCCAGCATCTGGAACTCATTATATTAAAACCAAATTGTCATTGCTGTATTTAGTTTGCATACCAACATATTTGAAATACAATCCTGGTTATATAGGTTTATTTTAAAATGCCACTGCACATAGAACCTGTGAAAAGAAAGAAAAGGTAATTAAAATCAAAGTCTATTTTTGTGCAAAATTTTCTTTTCTTCTTATCTCCCTTGCTGAAAATATGCCGCCTGCTTCTGGGTAGTGCAAAAGTCTCTATATCTGCATTTTGCAACAGACTTTTGCTAGCTTAAAATTAGTGAAAGGTAAACTGTCCAGACATAGTTCAGTCTTTATCTGGGAGTAGAAGTACTGAGAAACATTGCCAGGCAGAATACAGCCTTCTATTTTAATTTATGACATATTTTATTTTGTCTTCCTTGGGCAGCTCATACCAGCATAGGTCATGTGATGAACTCACATTTATTACTGCTTATAGACTTTTAACCTGTTCATTGTAAACTCTGTACTGTGAGAAAGTCAATTATTTGCCATAATAGCTGCAATGGGAAAGAGTCCTATCTTTAACTTGGCAGTTTCCATTTTGATTGTACCTTATTAGTTCACATTTGAATGAGAGTTGAAAATCACCTCTTGTATTTTTTTTCTAGGCATTCCTGTAATTTGGCAGAAATTATTTTACAGTTTAACATACTAGACCATACAGCATGTTATTAATACTCTCTAGGACTTAAAAACATTAACTTATTAGCTTCTTGTTTCAAAGAGAAATTCCCTTTGAGAATGTAGATAGAATCACTGTCCATGCATCTAATAACAAAACACTGAAATAGGTAGCTGTACTGAAGTTCTGTTTTTTTCATGATGCATTCTTTTGTGAGGAGATGTCCTACTTCCCTAGCCTTCCTATATTCATTCACAGAATATGCTGTAGGGTCTATTCAATTTGGTTAGTTCAAAAAATGGGATCCCATTTTTCTTTCTGCTTTGCCACTGCTTTCACTGCTCTTATCTGCAGTTTTAAGACAGGCAGATGAGATAACATGCTAGGTTCTTTTAGAAAAAAAAAATGGCTGATCACACTAATGTTATGAGGTTCCTTATTATTACCATCATTAGTGTAAAACCACTAAGACACTGACAGCAGTTTGAAGCAAAACTTTTATTATCAGAACAGATTAGCAGCACAGAGTAAGGTCTAACATCGACTGACTAGACTAACATGGCAGAATTAGAGACACTAAATACATGGAGAAAGGTATTTTGGAAAATGTCTTCCTATCATAATTCACATCCTCAACAGAAATATGGGATTATTGCACCTCTTTACATTCTCATCACAGTCCACTTTTTCCATGATTTCATCCATATAGTTACACAAATGAGGATTTATCCATTATGGAACAAGTTATTCCTTTGTTTCGTAGCAAAGCAGTAATATGATCATTATCTAGTTTGTAGCATAGTTGCTGTAAACATGTTTCTAGTCTAAATAGCAGAAATCCATTTTGTCAGTTGTAATGTCTGAAATAATTCTGCTAGAGAAAATCCATTTTGATACTCATATTGTTGATATTTCATTATAGGTCTAACACAACCCTCATTTCATTCTATTTCTGTCATTTTGTTAAATCAAGATGGGTAGAAAGCAATAGATAAGTTACAAATTTCACTAAATTCATACTTGCTCAAGCATTGCATTTTATTTATTATTATTTATTTAACACTTGTTTGCCAGGATACTTCGACTGGACAACAAGTGTCCATTTTCATTGGAGTCCTGGGGAGAAAAACTCCATAAGTTTACAGAGAGAAGAAAAATTTACAAAAGAGATATTACAGAGTAGTAGCATACAAACTGTAGACTTTATAACCATTAGTATACAATAAGAGGATAGTCCCCCTTTTGGTTGAAAATACAAGTGTACAAAATATACAATGAGAGTAGATAAGAACCTGGTAGAGCACTGCATGATATTTCACAATTGAATAAGAGTATATAAATGTTTAGGTTTTCCATATATACATTCAAGCAAATATACATGTAAGTTGCATGATATCAAAAATGAAGCATGTTATTATTAAGCAGTACTGGAACAGAAATATAATATCTGAAAATTAAGTCAAAATGTCACTAATAGACAGTTATGAATTCCTTTTTAAAACACAACTTTGTAACTAGACCCAGACCCCTACTCTATGCTCTGAGTTCACAGATTCTGAAACTATGTTTTATATAGTAGCACACATATAGGTTCATAGGTTCATAGGCAGATACTAGGCTATCTGCCCTAAGGCATTTATAAGCCTAGCCAGAGTGTATTTGGCTTCCACCTCCCTATTAGATTAGCCTACTGTGCCTCTGTAAAGTAGGTCACAGAAGGTACCCTTTTAAGATTAGTTTACTGTGCATCTGTCTAGCAGGGGCACAGGAGAGATCCCAGGGGTGAATTTGCGATTTCCCATCCACGCGTCCAAATTTCGCTTGAAGAGGGTCAGCGAAGGGCTATGTCTAACATGAACTGGGATTCTATTCCAGAGTGAGGGGAGCCTCTGGGAAATGAATCTGTCCCTCCAGCATGTCCTATTTATTTTTCTGCTGAGGTTTAGGTCCCTGGAAAGTGTAGCTCTAAGGGACTTGGATTTTTTGAGGTGGAGCATATCCATTAATTCTGGGTTTGACATGGCTTTGTATGTCAGGCATAGATCGCATCTGAGTAGGCGGTAAGCAACTGAGTAGAGCTGGAGTTTCTTTAGTCAAGTTGCATAGGACATCTGTTTGTAGCCCATGATCCTCTTGGTGAGGTACTTTTGGGGTCTCTCCAGTTGCTGCAGGTGTCGGGTAAGGTACATCCCAAAAGGGGCATTGTATTCAATTATGGGCCTGATGAGTGACGAGTAGAGGGGCACAATGACTTCTCTTGATCTAGATGCAAACCCTTTCGTGATAAGGTGGGCTATATAGAAGGTCTTTCTAACCACTTTGGCAACGTGATTATCAAAGGAGAGATTAATATCTATGTTGGTCCCCAAATCTCTAATTACTTCTTCCGTGCTTAATGGATTACCACCTATGTGGTAATTTGTGGACACCTTGTTTTTCCCAAAGGGGATGACTATGCACTTTTTAGCATTTAGCTTGAGGCCATGGCTCTGGCACCAAGCATCTGTCTCTGTGAGACCCTTTTGGAGGATGCTTGTGTCAGTTTGAGATTCGATTATGGCCCCCAGTTTGCAGTAATCTGCGAACTTTGTCAGCCATAATCCCCCTGTGTTAGCCTGAACCTCAGAGAAGTATATACCGAACAAGAGAGGTCCCAGAACTGAGCCCTGTAGGACGCCACTTGTAACTGGTTTGGATTCGGACATGGCACCTGCAATTCTGACCATGTGGGTTCTATCTCTGAGCCAGTTTTCAACCCATCTTGTGATATAGGGGTTGATTTTTAAGCTGGTAAGCTTATTTATGATGCCCGAGTGGGGTATTGTGTCAAAGGCTTTTGTGAGGTCCAGGTAGGCTGTGTGGACTACCTTGCCCTCATCTATGGCTTTGGTAACTGTTTCAAAGAAATCAACTAGGTTTAAGAGGCAAGATCTGCCTTTAACAAAGCCGAATTGGGTAGGGTCCAGTCTCTGGAGGCTCCCAATGTCTTTGTTTATGAGTTCCATGATAATACACTCCATAGCTTTACAGACCAGACTAGTCAGGCTTATGGGGCAATAGTTTCTGGGGTCCGGTGTGGCACCATCTTTGTGGAGTGGGACCACTGTAGCTGTACGCCATTCTTTGGGTACATATCCTGTAGTAAGGCTAAGTTTGAACAGTGATTTAATGTGAGGGTTCAGTTCTTCTTGGAGCTCATGTAAGACACAGCTTGGGACACTGTCCAGTCCCATAGATGCTGTGTTTTTTGCTTTGGAGAGGGCAGCTTTCACCTGTGCATCTGTGATGTCAGGGAGGTTACATTCAGTTGGGATAGGCATTTGCTCCTTTGGGGGGGAAGGGGGGGAGAAGTTTGCGCTGAATCTGTCTGCCAGGATGTTGGTTATGTCTGTAGGTTCATTATATTTTGTACCGTTATGCAACAATTCAGAGCATATCTGGGAGTTATCGCCCATGTTCCTGACATAACTAAAGAAGGCCTTGTGATTATCTTTAGTGTCTAGGGCAATTTTTCTTTCGAAACTGGCCTTTGATGATTTTATGAGGGATTAAAGTTTCTTGCTAATACTGATCAGAGATGCCTTCCCTTTTTGGGATTTTGCTCTGTCATGTAGTAGCTAACTCCTTCTGTTGTATAGCTTATTTATGGTCGGGGTCCACCAGACCAGTCTCATGTTTTTGGAGGAGTGAGTCTTGGTTTTATTTGGGATAGCACGATCCATGCATTCCTGCAGGTGCTCATAGAATGCATTTGTAAAGGAGTCTGTGGATTGGGCTGTATTATCCTCTGGCCCAGGGGCTTTGAAGGAGTCCACCTCAGTCTTGAGAAGTGCAAAGTTGGCTTTTCAGAAATTCTTTACAGTGATTTCCTTGGCTGCGGGTGGGGACGGGATATGGATGTCCAGGGAAATTTGTTTATGGTCTGATCTTACCAATGAGGGGTTTACCTCTGGTGTGGAACATAGAGTCCCCATGTTGGTGATGACCAGTTGTTGTTCCCTCTTGTGTGAGTGGTGACCAGTTGTTCCATTGCGTTAGAGTTTATAAATTCAAGGAACCATTGGGCGAGGGTGTTTGGGCTTGAGTAGTTTTCCCAGTCAATGTTTGGGTAGTTGAAGTCACCCAATAACATAGTGTTTGGAGTGACCTTCATATTCTCCAGTGTTCTCAGGAATGCCAAGTGGGGTTCCTGTAATAGGGAGGGTGTTCTATAGCAGGCTACAAACTGAAAGGCAGTTTTGCCCGCTGTTAGTTGCACATGGATGGTTTCTGATGTTTCGTGCAGTGCCACTAACCTGGAGGTGTAGGTATCTTTGATGAATATAGATACTCCACCTCCTTTTGTGCTTCGGTCCAAGTTTTGGGGCTGAAACGCATGGTATGAGTTATAACCTGGTAGTGCTGGGGTGCTCTCAGGAGCCTTGAACCAGGTTTCTGTTACTGCACAGACATCGATTTTCTCCATATGGATATATGTTCATGAATATTAGAAGCTTGTATGTCTAATACTCATTTTACTTAAAGATTATTTTCTTTAAAGTTTACTGAATGCTATTTTTGAAAAGTTGCATGTTTTACACTTGCTTTTGCAAGCAAATGTGCACTGAGAGAAATGTGGTAGTGAATTATGTGCTATAGATGATATGTTATTATTGAAAGACAAATGTAGTCAACAGGTGAGGTATATGTGCTGCAGAAGTATACAGTTCCTTTCTTTTCCATAATGGCACAGACGCATTCCTCATAGCTGAATATTGTTTAGCCTTCTGCAGTCTGGGTTGTTCAATATGGATTAGATCATATAAATCACCTTTGAGGTCCTATTCTGCAAATAGAATTTGTAGCAGTATCTTGATGCATGTGGCACCAAAGATAACTCTAAGACACACGTGCCAGTCCTCATAAATGTTTTTTGTTTTGGAATGATATCTTGTATACAGCTTGTGAATGACTAAAATGTTTTGTAAATATGAAACAGGCAGATATTTCCTTTCTGCAGTTTGTAATATGCTTTTTTGACGTTCTTAAAATATAACTACTATCTAGTCAAGTCAGCACTAATGCAATGCATATAGGCATGCCACATCTAATGTATGCAGATTTTGGAGGATACATCATCTGGAAGAAGAAGCACAAATGCTGTAAGCTGCTTTATTTGTAACCAAAAAGCTGACTATGTACTGCACAACTTGATGAGTCTAGTGCTTTGAATCAGACACCACTCAAGCTGTGTAAAGGGAAAGTAGCGTTCGTTAAAACCCATACCTGAGAAATTCAAATGCGCAGCCTTTATTGATGCTTTTTCTAAATCTGTTAGTAGGTGAGGGGTTTGATGTCCTGTTCTCATTGATTTTATGAGCTCATGCATGCCATCATACACTACAGCAGTGGCTGCACACAGCTACTAGATTGTGTTGTCACTTTTGTGTGAATGCTGTATAGTTAAAGTGGAGGATTTTGTGAGACAAATTCAATCAGCTATGTGAAACCTGCTATTACTAGGTTCCATAATTTGCATCCATTAATCAGTATAACCACATTTTACCTTCCATTAGTTGAGTTGCATGAAGTTCAAACTGATCATTTTTATGTGGAAGATCCATTGCTTTAATGTATGTAAGTGTTTCTTCCCACTGTATCAATGACTGTTTTAAGCATGTACTATCTTATAATAGTCTGATGCATCAATGAAGTGACTAGCAGTGCTGGTGCAGAGTGTTTTGCAGGAGACCTCGCTGTAGCCAATTGAATCAACATTTAAATATTGTCAAAGCACTGCTCCATGAAGTGCTTAACTTCACCTATCCCCTCAGCAGCCTGGCAAACAGCATCATCATGAACATGAAAGAGTCCCTTATGTTCCCAAAAGCTCTGTCTCATTGAGTGGCTCATCTGTCAGCAGCCTGTTGAGTACTGAACTTTTAATATACAGAGTATCAGTGACTCCTCACAGGTGTTACACATTCTTTTGTAAATAAATCATCCCACTGACATGCCAAACAATACTACAGTGATCAAAAGACACTACTACTGCTACCAGCTCTGTTATTCATAACTGATGAGATGTGTTACACAAAGGCACCTTTATTAACTTTAAACTCCTCAGAGTTAACAACCTGAACCTGAGCAATAAGCATGAAACTACATAAGGAAAGATGCACAGCTTTGTGTTTTACAGATATCTATGTGCACATTTTGGAATAACTGCTTTTAACTGTATATCTGCCCCTAACCAAACAGTAATGAGGGACAATCAGAAGATTTCAATTTATGGGCTTTTAGTACTCGAGTTGAGAATACATATCTGTGCAATACTAAAAAGGGCCATTGCTGATAAGCTGCAGTATCAGACCTCTACTTCACTATTACTGAAACTTAATTCATGACTAAACTGGACAATAAAGCAGCATTGCCATGTCACTGCAAACCCAAATCCATGTTTCAAATGAAAAATGATGAAACATAACAAAGCTGCAAATGACAATAAGGAATCTGTTAGGCCAGAGCTATCTAACTATAATAATATATTCAAATAAGACTGCAGAGTGCTTAGGAAGAAAGCAAGCCTCACAGATACAATATTAAGGTTACCATTTGTCCTATTTTGCATAGAACTGTCTATTTAGGCAATTATGTCCTGCAGGAAAAAAACTGAAAATGGCAAATGTCCTGAAATTGTATGAGAAAAGATATTTCATATGCTTCTTTTAATAGTTGCATAAAACAATTATTTTGTACCTGAAGCACTTAATATTATAAGCAACTCAAATGCCACAATAATAAAGCTTTTATTTTGGCAAAAAATGTTGCTCAGTCCTTTGCATTGGGCATGGATACAGTTTGTCCTGCAAAATCTCATGTTTTCACAAAAAAGTCACACTTTGGACATCTAAAAAGGTGGAAGCCACATACTAATCTCAAAAGTAGAATCTACTCTTCCTTTAACTTCCCTTCATTTTGTTGCTAGCACTAACTTTCTACTGAAAACTATGAAGAAGATATGCAGGTTTAGACACTTGGATGAACCAAGAATGCACTACTGATGCTATTACAAAAATCACACTGATTACAATAAAACATTTATTTTTGCTACAATGGTCTTTTTTGAATTAGTATACAACAATCCCCATCCTAAGTGCTTAACACCACCCTCATGATTAAACCATACAGATTACCATATGGATAAATCCTGATATACTCATACCCAGTTGTGGATTATTGTTTAAATGTTTAATATGACAAATTGACAACATATTCTGCTATAAATACCTATATTCCTATAGTACTGTGGAAAAGATCACTTGTAGATATCTACCCCAGAAATAGTTCTTCCATTGTGAAATTCTCTGTGTAAAAATGAACATGTCTGTGATTCTTCTGAATATGTTACATGCCTACATACCAGGTACATCCCCCTTCTGTTAATAGTGCTCTGCAAATGATATTACCCCGTACATTGATTAATGGCATGTAATGTTACTTGTGATTAAACAAATGTACACTGTTGCTGCCAAACTCCACAGACCTGAGCTTTGGGTAATTGTTGAAAAAAGTCAGCAATCATTTTATCTACCTAATCAACAAATAGAAAAACAAATTAATAAAATAAATATGATACACACACCAGGACAAAATGATGAATTATTGCATCAACTATAATAATCAGAATATAATTTAAAATTAAAATGTAAGTGAAATAAGAATAATGAGCATATAAACATCCACTCAGAAGATAACAGCTTATGACATCATAAACTTACATCACACATACAAAGTGTGACTGAAACATTAAAACAAATTCCTTGACTTATAAAATACTACAGACACTAAAAAGACAAGTATTAATTAACAAATATACATTAATAAAGAAAAACTAGAAATAATAATGAACACTTACCAATATAAATTAAATATAATAAAATATTAACAGAAACAAAATTTGAAAGTAATAAAGCACTATCCCATTAATGGCTTCTTAATATACATGAAAATATTAAAAATTTTGAATGTTACTTATATTAAGCAAATGAGACTTACTTTTAAATATTAAACATGATTACTAAAAGCAAACAAGAAATTAAAAAAACTGTTATAATATATAATATAGAATCTATGCATATTATTAATAGTTGATACACCTCAGCAGGGGTAAATAAATTCTCACATAAGCCATGTCTTTTTGCACTATTAACATTTCACTGCATTATTTTTGTTGTATTAGTGACATTCTGTGTTACATTATTTGACCATACATTAATTCATTGTTAATATTTTGCTGCATTACTTGCTCGTGTGTTATTGTACAATTGATATTTAAATGCACTATTTGACTGTATACTACTGCATTATTAACATTTTGATGCATTATTTGACCATGTTTCTGTTGTACTACCATGCTGATACATTATTTGACCATGTGTCATTGCACTATTACCATTTTGATACATTATTTGACTATGTGTTTATGCACTATTAATATTTTGCTGTATTACTTGACCATGTGTTATTGCATAATTAACATCATGCTGCATTATCTGACCATGTGTTACTGCACAATGAATATTCAGCTGCATTTAAAGTTACAATGTAATGTTTCATTTTCATTTGTGGAAGCATCCTACGCCTTGCACTAGTGATTGCATTATACTTTTCATACTGTATAGTGCCATGCTCATTATACCAAACATGAATACATAACTTAACAGGTATCTGAGTTCTGCATTTACCACATGTACATTTTTTGTTAAAGTTTAAAGAGCACTTCAACAAATATGTGTTTAGAATTTCCTGTCATCTCTTTAATATGACAAAGTAAGGTCACCAGATGTTGAGGCATTCTAAATTAGAGTCACTGTCACGCAGGATACTGTATGCCTTTGATCAATATTCCACATACCCCAAGGAAACATCTAATGAGAAATCAGTAATGTTTGCCTGAAAAAGAAATGTAGCTAAAGTGTCAAAGTATTTAATAAAGCATATGGGGCTTCTGTCAGTTAAACACTCAGGAAGGCATTGCATATATGGTTATCTACTTTTGTTGGATATTGTAATAAACTCAGTATGCTATGAAGATAATTGAAATGTACATGTATGAAAAACTTGCGGTGAAGCATCATTTACAGGGCAATCTAGCCATTTCAGATGGGGGTGGGGTACACATCATATGCATTTAATTAATGGAATTGGGTGGGGTTCATTGCTCTTTGACACTGTAATGAGTGGCCAGCCTGATTTACACACACAGACACACACACACACACACACACACACACATATATATATATATATATATATATATATATATATATATATATATATATATATATATATATATATACACACACAGAGACTATCATCAAAGCACAGTGTATTTTCATTAATGCAGAAGTCTTGCAATGATATTTTATTACATACAGCAGTAAATGTGCTATAAAACTGACCCAGTCTTTATAGACCTACAAATATACATTACAAAGACAAATCTAGCAACTGCTTTCACTAAACAGTATCACTTTGCTTGGCAAGATCTTAACACACAATATAACATTTTCACCTTTCAGTCTCATTTTCTCTTTTAGAAGCTTCCTTCCAAGCAATCATATTTGTATACTAATTCACTACAACTGTTTCTGAGATAAGTAAGAATGCTTTAATGTGTGCTTTATAAATTCCAGGTTCTACTTTAACCCATTTAGTGTGCAGGCTATTATTTCTAACTACTGGTCCATATGCATGGATAATTTTGCATGCTCTGAAATATATGTATCTATATAGAAATACATATGCAACTACATATAGATAAAGCTATATATATAAGATAAGATAAAATAATGAAACCTAAGGTATGACTTTTTGAAGGGGTATTATTTTATTTTTATTTCCAGGTGCCTACCACATCAGTACAACATAATTGTCGAATGTAGTGTTGTTACCTTGTTGACAGGCATTTACCTCAACATGGCAAACCATTTGAATAAATTAAACCAGAGACTCCTCACTTGGTTCTGTTGCTTATCCAGTAATGTAAGTCCTGAAGATAGAAGTAAAACTGCAGTAATAGCAATCTTCTATGAAACATCAAACAAAACATCTGAACAGAAAAACTGCCTCTCCTAATCATGTCAGCATGTTTCTTGCTGGCACATCATGGAACCTACTTAATCACTTGCCTTCTGTCCCTTTCCCTGATTCTGTGCTGGGCAATCAATTATATGATTGATAGTTAATAGTAGATAGTCAATATAAAGTCATCTGGGCTGTTAGTAGATTGATGAGACACGAAAAAATCATACAAAGTCAAGGGACTGAGAGACTATCTGCAAATCACACATAAGCACACCAGTATAAAAATAAATAAATAAATCAGACTTTCAGTCTCAAATTACTTTATGAGACTTGACAGTCATATGTTCTAGCTTTTCAGATGCTTGTTAAAACAAAATATTACAGAAACATAGATATCAGTATCAGCAGAGCATGGATCTTTACAAATATCAACACAGAGAGGCCTGCTCACTGGGCTTATGGAATAAAACTGGCTGTATCAAATTGTCTGAAACTCACAGAAAACAAACATGCAGTTTATACCCAGTTCATCCAGTATAATTCAACATGTCCTAGACAGTGTGTGAAGTAAGGTACTCACCTAGCTATGGCAGAAATTTGGCAGTTTTTGCAACAATTACTGTAGCACAAATGGAAGTTTAAAATAGCATAGGTTCATAAGTGTGTACTAGGCTAATGGCCCTCAAGCCTTTACAAGCCTAGCCCATAGAAGTGCCCTGACATCGTGCTGTCTGACGTTAGCTCCCAGTGCCTCTATCAAGTAGACCCACTGATGTGACCCCAGGGTGAACTTTCTATTTCCCATCCACTCATCAAGATTTCTCTTAAAGAGGGACAGTGAGGTGCTCTGCTTGACATGTATGGGAAATCTATTCCATAGCATGGGCAGTCTCTGGGTTATGAACCTGTCCCTCCAGCATGTTCTGTTGATTGTGGTAATGAGCTGGAGGTGTCTGCAGCATGTGGTGTGGAGGGATTGGGATTTCTTTACCTGCAGCATTTCTAACAGAGCTGGGTCAGACATGGCTTTATAAGTCAAGCAGAGATCACCTCTTAGTACATGATATGTAACAGGGAATAGCTGGAGTCTTTTGAGTCTGTCCATGTAGGACATGTGTTTAATGCCTAGGATCCTCTTCATGAGGTACTTCTGTGGCTTCTCCAGCTGTTGCATGTGTCTAGTGAGGTACATGCCAAATGGGGCATTATACTCAATGATTGGCCTAATGAGGGAAGACTAGAGAGAGACGATGACCTCTTTCTTCCTGGATGCAAAACCCTTGGTAATGAGATGTGCCACACAGAAGGACTTTTAGACCACAGTGGCAATGTGGTGGTCGAAGGAGAGGTTGCTGTCAACCTGCATCCTCAGATCTCTTATAACACCTTCAGTATTCAGTGGGCTCCCATTGATGTGGTAATTAGTGGGAACGGAGTTTTTACCAAAGGGGGTGACGATGCATTTTTTGGCGTTAAGCTTAAGGCCATGGTTTCAACACCAGTTATTGGTCTCAGTGAGACCTTTCAGTAGGATGTCTGCATCACTTGGGGAGTTAATGGCTCCCAGATTGCAGTCATCTGTGAACTTGGTCAACCAGAGTCTTTGTCTTGGCCTGGACTTCTGAGAAGTAGATGCCAAACAGGAGAGGACCTAGGACCAATCCCTGTGGGACTCCACTCATGACTGGTAGGCAATCTGACTTGAAATCCACTACTTTTACACTGTGTGTTCTATCTGTGAGCCAATTTGCAACCCACCTAGTGATATAGGGGTTGATGGCTATTTTGGTATGTTTATCAATAATTCCCAAGTGAGGAATGGTATCAAAGGCCTTGGCCAGATCATGGTAGGCTGTATGCACTGCCTTACCTTCATCCACAGCCCTGGTGACTGACTTAAAGAAGTCAACCAAGTTGAGCAGGCATGATCTCCATTTTACAAAGCCAAATTGCATGGGGTCTAGAGTTTGGAGAGTTTCTATATCTTTGTTAATCAGGTCCATGATGATGCGCTCCATAGCTTTACATATCAGACTCTTCAGGCTAATGGGGCAATAATTCCCAGGGTCTGTAGTTGCTCCTCCTTTATGGAGAGGGATGACTGTAGCAGTGTACCATTCGATAGGGACAAAGCCTGAGGTGAGGCTGTGACTGAACAGAGCACACAGATGTGGTGCCAGTTCACTTTGTAGTTCATATAGAACACAGCCAGGGATTTTATTGGGTCCCATGGAAGCTGTATTCTTGGCCTTGGACAATGCAGCTTTAACCTGTACTGCAGTAATACTGGGTGCCTGGCAATCTTCCAGTAGTGTGATTGGTCCCTGGGGGGGAGGAGAGGAGTAAAGTTGGCACTGAATCTGTCGGCCAGTATACTGGCAATATCTATTGGCTCACTATAGGAGGTACCATTGTGCAGTAACTCAGAGCAAATCTGGATATTGGCGTGGAGGTTTTTGATATAACTATAAAAGGCTTTGTGATTGTTTTTAGTGTCTGCTACAATCCTGCCTTCATAACTGGCTTTGGAGGATTTGATCAGGAATCTCAACTTTTTGTTGAGGCTAATAAGGGAGTTTTTCCAGTCTTCGGACTTCACCTTTTTCTTCAACAGTTTCTTCCTTCTGTTGTAGAGTTTATTAATGGCAGGGAACCACTTGATTGGCTTCCTTTTTTGGAGGAGAGTGACTTGGTTCTGTTGGGTATGGCTAGTTCCATGCATTTATGTACATGTTCATACAGTGCACTGGTGTATGATTCGGCAGTCATGCAGCTATTTTCCATTGGCATGGGTGCTGTGAAGTTAGCCAACTCTGTTTTTAAATGCAGAGTTAAGTCAATGGCTGCCACTAACTTAGCTTTTGCTGAGATACAATGTTTCCATTTGCAAATGTCATCCCAAGAAATAAAGTGTGGTTAGCTGATGAGAATACAAGGCACAATTTAAAGCAGAGTAGCCAATGAAAGTTGAACAATAAAACAATGAAAATCACTGGTGGTACACAAAGATAAATAACAAACCTGCTGCTGGTTTCTGCTACTGGCCCCAAATTTGTACAAAGCAGTTATTGACTTAACTCTGTATTTACATTTAGCTTTACTATTTTAAATTCCAATTTGTCCATCAGTAATTGTTGCATGTGTTTTTACTCACAGTAAACAAACATGCAGTTTGTATACAGGTAAGGCCTGGAACTCTTTTACCTTTATCCATCAAGTCTATGTCCTCCCTACCATCTTTCAAAACCACTAAGAAAGGTTTCCTAGCTTAAATCTGACTCTGTTCTTGTTCAAAACCATGACAAAGTATATCTCTAATGTGAGCAAGCACCTTTCCATTCCTTATACCTCCTTACTCCTATGAAACTCTCTTCCCAGACTCTCTCTCTAAATATACCATAAGCCTGTTTTTTCATCACTTCATATTGCAACTCCTATTATTTTTAGACTAACTTACTTTTAATTTCTCTACAAACTGTCTAAAATTTCTCTAAATATTAAAATATTAAATAATTGATAAACCTTGTATAGATTCTTAGCCAATGTTTTATATTATGTCTAATTTGTTATAATTATTTCAACTGCAGATGCTTTTGTTTTATTTTTGTAGAAAATGGGCTTCAACCCATTTAGACTTTCCTGGTAATCAAATGTCAATAAATAAACAAATACATACATACATACATACATACATACATACATAAATAAATAAAGTTATAAAACATATTACAATGCTTGTAAACCTTTTGATATTTCCAATGCTGATACTCTCCACTGCACTTGATCTAAGAAATGTCTTCTTCACAAACTGATGCAGTGTTATGTCATATAATAAGTAAAATGCAGCAAAACAAAACTTTAAAAACAAAAAATGGCAAACATCCAGTCATCCAGTCTGATTTTCAAAATGTAATAGTGCTAAAAGGAGCAATGAGAAAGTAGTAATCAGACAGCAGATGAGAGCACGATTCAGCAGATCATACCTCAGGTGACGTAAAAGCAGACTTCTTGGCAGGAGATACTTTCACTTGTCACAAAGTAGAAACAAAGTTGCATTTTCCAATTTGTATAATGATAGAAAATGTAGTTTGTGTATCTGAATATACTTACAGGGGATTGTCCCTGTACACAATAGCATCACTGCATTGTGGGAAATGCCCCACCTCAAAGTGTAATAAAGATGGAGAGATTATATTAAGAAGGTATGTGTCCAGGTTCCTGTGTGTAATTCGGGGTCTTTTTAATATACTTTTTTTTGCTGAAGTTGTAAAAGCAGACAGCAGTCTTCTTCTGATAAGACTATTGGTAGTTTTAGCTTTTTTGTGCTTGTTGAAGAGGTAGTCAGTGAATCTCTGCACATCAAAATGACCCACAGCACCATAAAATATCACATATAAAATATAACTTCATTGCTGGCAGATGCTTTTGTCAAGATTTGCACTTTAAGTGTATTTTCTGTTCTTCAGTGACAGACTGTTACCATTTTCGGGGGTAAGCTATGATGTGTTGCTTTGCTATGCAAGACAAAAGGAATCATACTATATTTACATTTCTGATCCCCTTTAGAGGTTTTCTAGGATCTATCTATTCCCACATCATTCATTTTTACTGCTTAGGGATGAAACCTGGGGAGTTCAGTACTGGAATGGTCACACTTTGAGAGGGATGAAACCAGGGGAGTTCAGTATTGGAATGGACACACTTTGAGAAGGATGAAACCTGGGGAGTTCAGTATTGGAATGGTCACACTTTGAGAAGGATGAAACGTGGGGAGTTCAGTATTAGAATGGTCACACTTTGAGAAGGATGAAACCTGGGGAGTTCAGTATTGGAATGGTCACACTTTGAGAAGGATGAAACGTGGGGAGTTCAGTATTAGAATGGTCACACTTTGAGAAGGATGAAACCTGGGGAGTTCAGTGCTGAAATGATTATACTTTGAGAGGGATGAAACCTGGGGAGTTCAGTATTGGAATGGTCACACTTTGAGAAGGATGAAACCTGGGGAGTTCAGTACTGGAATGGTCATACTTTGAGAAGGATGAAACCTGGAGAGTTCAGTACTGGAATGGTCACACTTTCAGAAGTAAGCCACACAGCACGTTTTCCCTATGTAGTAGTCTGCTCCTGTATGTAACAACCCGGGCAGCTAGAATGCACGCATTCTTCTGTTATGTTTGCCTACAGAAGTGTTATATTAAATATGCAGGGTGAGTCCCCTTCTGTGGTGGATATAAACATTTCTGATCTTCACAGAAAAAAAACTTTAAAACATATCAAAAGAACCTTCACACTGCCTGTTTCACTTGCATTTGAATCTCTCACACAGTGCCTAAACTAATTTTAATATAAAGCATGCTCAATCAGCTATACATAAATGTAATAGCAAACATGTTAAACACTGCATGGGTTTGTTCCTTAAATGTGCCTTTTCAGAAATGATGACTACATAAATAACAGCACTGAACTTGCTTTTTTATTTGGTACACATATGTATTTGTCTTCCTAGTGACATGAGCACAGTGTAATAACATGCCTCTGGTATTTGTATGAGGGCACAGTGGTCTTATATAAAACATTCATAGAGTTCAGGTCAGTAACATGGATCTCAAAGAAACAAGTGGCTACATGACACACAATCCATTTCTCCAAATGATTACAAGCACAAACACATATCCTGACTACTGCTGTGTGTCACAGAATTCCAAAAATAAGATGCCTACAGGTATGAAAAATATACCTAGAAATGTACATGTACATAAATGTGAATTATATACAGCATACATATGTACATGTGTGCATGAATGTTAGATGTACATGGCATACATGTGCACATGAATATGAGGCATACACATACATGTGTACATGAATGTGAAACATACAGAGCATACATATATACATGAATGTGAGGCAACATATATACATGTGCATGAATGCGAAACATACAGGACATACATATGTACATGAATGGGTGGCATACATATGTGCGCATGTACATGAATGTGAAACATACAGGGCATACATATGTACACACATGTGCATGAATGTGGACATACATATGTACACATGTACATACAATACACCACACATACAGGCTTATTTGTGGCCATAGTGATGCAGGCACAACATTGGGAAACATAGTAAGAAATCTGGTAGCACAGCATATGCTAAATGAAAATCATGAAGGGATACACAATTACAGTATTCCCAAGAGCAGAGTTATGGATGGTACAGGGTAAAAAGGCACAACAGTGTCACAAACATATTGCACAGATACACTGCTAGGCTAACAAAATCAGATGATGTACATGGAAGGGTACTGAGTGGTGTGGTCAGCTACCCAGCTGAATCTTCAGTTCCCGGGATAGTTGGTTTGCGACAGCATGACAGAGGCTAAATGCGCCTTCACTGACCCTGTTTGTCTTCCCTGCTGGTTGAATGAAGAGACTTGATGCCCAGGACACTGCCTCAGTTCAGGAGTTCTTCATGTCTTTATAAGCCAGATAAGACCACTGCCATGGTGTAGAAGGTCTAGGGCACATGTCTTAGGAGCCTTATCAATGCGTTCTTGCCATAATCTTGTTTAAGCAATCTGGATACCAAGTTAACACAACGACTTTATGATTTCACTCTTGATAATAGTGATAACCAGACTAGTATCACACATTTCATCTGCAGCCCTAACAGTTCATCACATCCTACAGTGGACTGACTGGCATAATTATTATATAAGTCATCACCAGACCACAAGGAAGAGCTTAGCTACAGATCAGCTTTGATGCCACAATGTAGGATAATTAAATATCACTATACATGGAGTTTGAAGTGAATGGTTAAGATGTTTACCTCAAATACATAATGTCCAGGGTTTGATTCTCTCCTGTGAAGGGAAATTTATTAAGCTTAAAATGGTCCACAAGGGCAGCTAGCCTAGTAATTACCTATGAGCCAATGAACATAGTATTAAAAACAGGTTATCCCTGTCAGTGATGCAGTACAGAGCAATGTGCTATAGTAAGTAAGAAATGTTACCTGGTCTGTTGAGTACTATTAACAGCAACAGACAAGATGACATGTTAGATACATATTGATATAAAACACCTTCAATCAAGTGACTTCACAGTACGGTTGTTACAGTAAAGGAAATTTTCCCTGATTACTTTAAAATAATTCTAAATACAATAGATAATGCCACAAAGTCAACATCATCCATCCAGATGTATAAATCAAGATAACTATAACTGAGTTATATACTTTGGACCTATGGCATGTCATTCTATGCAATGCATCCACAAGTCAGTGAATTACTGGGGAATGGCACTGCCACAGGTCACTGCAAATGTAGTACCACAGTTCTACACACAGTAGAATGGCTAACAGCATTGTGGACCACAGGTCCATGTTCTTCTATAGTTCAAGAGATACCATAAAGCATTGTAAACACCGCTGCTATAATAAAATGTTCCCATAATGAGGTTTGGAGCTGGTTGATGAGCTAAATATGGCTGTGTATTGATAATTCCAGACATTTGCAGTACAACATCCAGTCAAAGAGAAATGTAGAATAAGGCTAAACCAGCTGATAAAAGTACCAATGAGCCACTGTAAGCTATAACCAGGAACTGTATGCCACATGCTTTATAAAATTTGCAACAGTATTCCAAACATGTACTGGTTGACACACACACACACACACACACACACACACACACACACACACACACACACACACACACACACACACACACACACACACACACACACACAAACCTTAACACGTCATACTGACATGCAAGTGCTGCAACAAAAAAAAAAAGATGTGCACTCAGTTTAACGTGGTTTCATTCTGAGTTACAGATGTGCATCTGTAGGAAACAAGCAACATGAAGAAACAGTGCCTTAATGAATGCTAAACATTAAGGCTGACTTGTGCAGTTCAAAGAACACCATAATGTTTGCATACCTCATTAATATACATGTCAGGATAAATCTTAAATATTCAAAGCAAATTTCACTTTCCATTTTAGTAGTTCGCTGGGAAGATTGTTTGCATATTGCTGCATATAAAAAGCATATTTCGTATTTTGGGGCAAATACCACACATTGCATTGGTAACTAGTGTGATGTATTCCTCAGTCTTGTAGTGAAGCACTGTTAAACGAAATCAGATGAAATCTATAACAAGGCCTATCAACAGCCAATGTATCCTAGGATAGTAGTAGTATGAATTAGGTCTCAGCAGTGCTACAGGACTGCAGTTATACATGCAAGTGTTGCAGAAAGACTGGTATGAGAAATCCACATGGCATCAATCATAGCATATCAGTATGTTACACTGTATGCCACAAGCACATCAGTATGCACTAGTCCTTAGTACTACTCAAAGGACTACAGGTATAGATCACTCTAGACTCTACTGAGTGGGAAACCCCTGTTGCAACAATGCATATTGCTGATACCCTCTACCCCAATACCCAGGACTCACAGATGTAATACATTATTATATATTAGACCTTAGCAGAAGTTCAGAGAGAGTGAGAGAGGAGGTAAGTATGCAAGATGTTTCAAATACATCTGAGACTTGTCACTAAACTGTATCCCAGCCCTCATTGTTGCATTTTCCTTATTTGTAGTATAAAGAGCTTTTCCTTATGTCTGGAACATGCAGACAGCACACCGCAAAGTAGGAATCCTATAACCAACAACTTGCATTGCAAAATTGGCAGTATATGCTCCTAATCATATCTCTCATAATAGGAATGAGCTGTACAGTGATATAGTGCTGAAAAAATAAATTGGGATTGTGGTGTGTGTTTGTTGGGGCGGGGTCACAGCATTTCAAGCCCACCTCCTAGACATTGGCATCAGCACTGAAGCCACACTGTGGTTCAAACGTATCCCAACAGATTCTGTACTGTGAACATTTTTTTTGTTTCAAAGCTCCTAGCTGCCTCAAGCTTTTGGACCAGCACAACAACATAATCACCTCCACCACCTTCATTCAGATACCTAGGCATCTGTCCTGCCATGTCTCTTCACATTTCTAAACATTTAGATCTAAAATCAACTACTTCCTTTTCTGGGCTCAGAAAATATCTCAATTCTTTTCAGCACCACCTAGGGCAGCAGATGGAAAAAATGTCCTGCTTACAGAGGTTGAGTATGCCTTACCCTTGTTTACCACCCCACTAACAAAACCACATGAACACTACAGCCCTTATCGAATAAAATATGCTGCTTCATAAGTAATTCCCCTCACTTTGAATACCATTATCTTACTTTATCCAAGTTAAACTGACCCCCAGTACAAACCATATATGACCTACTTCTGGGCTTCCAGCTATTCAGACTACTCCGACAAGATGCCCCCTCTCTACTTGCAATAAAACTAATTACTACCACTGATCCACAACATCAGAAGCCAGGGTACAGTAGGCTCTACATTCAAACCTCATCTACTAAATTACATAGTTCTGACTATAGCATCTCTGTACTTGTTCCAGAACTATGGCAATCCCTTCATCACTATCTCACTGGACATACTACCTATGCTAAGTTCAGGCCCTATATGGAACAGTATCTATCTGAGCAATACAAATACAAATGCCGTAATGCAGGACATATTACCTTATCAGCACTACTCTGCACCAGCTTTACTTCATTTCATGTCACCGCATTTACGCTGCTACTATGTTGGATAGCACTGTGTGTCTGTTTACAGTAAATATCTACATAGTTTAATTTTCTCCTTGTTCATTGTTACATTACAACTTTTACCTTTCTCAGTCCCTCTTTCTCCTTGGAATCTGTGTCTTTAGTGGACAAAGCAAGAGATAAGTAATGGTAAACACCTTGTGTTCCCCCTAAAATTTCTAAGCCAATATCTGCTACTCGCTCTTTTCTTGCTACTCCTTGGATTCCAATTTTCTGCTTGTAACATGTACACCTCAACATGGTGTAAAGTTTGTACATAGTACCTCTTTTGTTTGTGATTAGTTTGTATTACTGTTGTGTCCAGCTCACTCAAATGAATAAAGCCAGTTTTGATGAGGAGGAGAGTATTTTTATAAAGACTGTGCTGACATATAGCTTAGTCCTGTTTGGATGTGTAGGAATGATGAAAAACAACAATGTCTGTGAACTCAAGTAATTGCCAGTTGGAATACTCAAGCTAGCAGGACATGACCAACCCGAGTCATAGCTA
This sequence comes from Protopterus annectens, assembly GCF_019279795.1. Taxonomy (NCBI): domain Eukaryota; kingdom Metazoa; phylum Chordata; order Ceratodontiformes; family Protopteridae; genus Protopterus; species Protopterus annectens. Next base: position 779,521,056 of record NC_056748.1, on the reverse strand, counting down.
TTTGTTTAATTCATCAAAAATAGATTGAGTAGATTAACAAGACTCTGCTGCACAACATCTGCACAGTGAGTGGTCTCCCATGGCCAGTGTAAGCTCACCAATGGGCACTCATCAGCATGTGTGACCAAACGTAGAGTAAGGCCAGACCTCTAATTTTATACTGCCAGGCTATGGGTGATAGGCCTTTTCAGCTCCATCTCTCTATAACAGAGGAGGAGCATGTGTCTTTCATTGATGTATTAACAAATGTGGCTACCATCTCTGGACTGGTGTCTGAAGTGGAAGTTTTCATGCTGCACTAGGTAATACTACAGATGTGGTCATGTTTGTTTCCATGTTTCAGGAAATGACACTGACAATAATTTAATGCAAGTCATCCTGCCAAATAAGGTTTTGTGTCATACAGAGCAGTTGAAGTCAAACATGGGGTATTTTTATAACATCCGTGCTTAGTGGCATACAGGGTACATGTTACTCATTGTGTTTCTCTCAACAGTTACCTAGCATACAAGTGTAGTGCTCTGTTTAAGGGCTAGATCCTTCTTCTATCATGTCTGTAGCACCACAGGCTCTTAACAAATGTGTCACTTTATGTCAGTAGGGGCATGCATTGCATGTCCAAACTTGCAGGCATGCCTGTTGCTGTCTAGCATGTGTACTGCTTGTTTATCAGTAAGCTGTATACAGTATATGTATTCTGATATTCATTTCTACTTCCCTTAACAAACCGGTAGCACATTCCATTATGTCTGCACACTGAGTAACAGCTTAATTTCATATCTACCAATGTGAAAACAGAAACTCAGAAAAGAAAGCTACTGAATTTGTCTTTTTGGGTAAATTTCAGTTACTGGCTAGTAGGTAAACTGCCTAAATGCCAGCAAAGAAGAAATTTAGAGAACCTGAAAGAAAATCAACCACAAAATGTGAAAAGACACTGTCTGCAAATAATCCTGTAGCTATTCAGCAAAAAGCAGTTCATGTTCCAGCTTTAGTGCAAGACATTCCAGTAATTTAGATGAAAAAATAAGTCATATGTGCTCAGAGCCGATTAAAATAAGTGAAACACAAAGTGTTTATCAACTCAGACTTTAAACAGATATTCAAATTCACTAATAAAACTGCAACAATCAGAGGTTGAAATAAAGAAAAGGCTGGCTTAGTACAAGACTGTTCAAGTAGAGCTGTTTTAAAAAATGGTAGAATTGGAGTACAGAGCATGTAGGAAAAGCCTGAGATTTTCTGCTGTACCAGAGAAAATGGAAGAAACAGACTGTATTAATTTTATGAAAGCACAGATAAGCAACTGGACTGGTATTCCACAGCAGGAGTTATAAACTGAAAGGACACATCATGTGTATGCTCCAAACCTGGCCAAGAGAAAGCAGCTGAGACCTGTATTAGTAAAAATTCAATCCTACCAGCAGAAAGAGTTGCTTCTAACAAAACTGAGGCAGAAGGGAAAAGTACTAAAAACTGTAAACAGGAGAGAGTTTGTGGAAAATAATTGCTAACTAATCACCAGGCAGAAGAGGAGCAAATTTATTCCAGCAATCAGGGAATGTCAAGAGGCAGACGAGAGATTCAAGATGGTGTAGCCAGCTATCTTCAGAATATTTTTTTTTCTGGAGGATCAAAGTCATGTTTGATGCAGAACAGGCTAAGAAGGAAATACAAAAGTCTGTCCAACAAAAAGTCAGCTATCAAACAGAAGGGGGTTCTACTTCTTATTTTTCTGAGAATAAAGGTCAGAGAGAGAGAGAGACTTTGCAAGTGAAACATTTTCCAGTGTTCCAAAGGAAAATGCTTGAGAGACAGAGAAAGACACAGGAGTAGACTACAATTGAGAGAATGCTGGAAATGAACCACAGGCTGAAGTTGGGAGTTGGCAATCAACAGGAGGAAAACCAGCAACTTGAAAATTAATGGGAATAGGAAGCATCAGTCACATTTGTGAAATATGGCTGAGCAAGAAAAGCTAGAAATACTGGACATTTTTGACTATGTTAAGCTTGTAGGGGACTCCAAAGCATTTGCCCTACTTCATGTCATTAATGTTTGAAAGAACATTAAAGGAAGGGGAAGAGGTTACTGTAAGTAAAACAATGTTTGTTCTTAACAGTATTTTTATGAAACATTTCATGGCATAAACTACATATTATATAGCAAAGGATTTTCAGATATTTTACATGTTATAAGGATACTAAAGTAAACAGGTGCCCTTTTTTATTCTTTCTAACTTTCTTTTTTAGTTTTATGACATGTAGGCATTGCAGTGCAAAAAAAAAAAAGCCTGGACAAAAGCATATTGAAGACAATAGGCTACAAGTTTGAGTTGTTGAAGTGGGAATGAGGTATAAAACTATACAGATCATGATATAAGCAAAGTTGATCAACTTTTTTCTTACTTTTGCATAGGGGAATGACTGGATTAAGGCCCTTAGATTGATCTAATACCACATTTTAAGTGGAATCAAGTAAATATGAGAAGACTGAATTTAATAAAAAGTTTCCCTTTAGTGTATAAATGTTCACAGTGTAACATAAGAAGCTTGTAACTGAAGGCAACTATGTATCTGGTTCTTATGTTTCTATGGAGACAAGCTGATAAGAAGGTAATTATTTTTAAGGCTAAAATGTATTTTTTTCTGAAAGCATTCAAGTTGTTTTCTACATCTGGGAGAGGAATAAAGATAAGGTAAAAACATATAGAACTTAGTGTAAGTAGAAGCACAGGCTGTACTATGTGTCTTAGCATGCATAACCTTAATTATTAGTTAATTAAATCCTGAGACTGTAACTGTCAATCTAGGACAATTGTTCCTATTAGGAGGGTTAAACTTCATTATTTTAAGATGTACATGGTTTAAGTGTTTGCATTAAGTTCATAAGTTATGGGGGGTTTCAGTGTGTGTGTGTGTGTGTGTGTGTGTGTGTGTGTGTGTGTGTGTGTGTGTGTGTGTGTGTGTGTGTGTGTGTTTTGAGGGTTTTCATTAAAACAAAAAGTCTTGTAAGATGTGGTAGAGTTCAAATGGACATGACAAGAAACTACTTAATAAAAGATCAACCTGCCAATCATTAGTGCATGCATGTAACACAAAAGATGAAAATAGACATTTTTAAAAAAAGCTGTTATACATAACAGGTGGGAACAGTAACTTTGTAGCACTTTCCATATCTTCTTTGCACTCTGTATTTCTTAGTTCACTACTCTTTCTTTTTTGTATATATATATATATATATATATATATATATATATATATATATATATGTGTGTGTGTGTGTGTGTGTGTGAGACCACCCACATTCAAGTAGCTGTGCTATAGGAGACACATTTTAGAAAGAATTGAACATATGAATTTGATAAGGAAAGGATTTCAGGATGGTTATTCATTAGAATATCTGGGACAATGTAAAAAATAAGTATGTATATTATTTGCTAAAGGAGCTCCAATAGTGATAGAAGAAGAAAAATAAGATAATAATGTTAGAGTTAGGGTAGTAAGGGGCTACTGGCAATGTATATGGACTGCACTAGTAGGTATTTATATTCCACCTAAAACTACTACAGTGGAATTTGTCAGATATAATCAGCTTTAAGCAGGCAATATTACTTACAGGTGAGGACTGGAATTTTACTTGCAACAGAGAGGATGTATCGGGGCTAGGACAGAAATATAACAAAAGAGGGTAGATTTTTGAAGAAATTTATGAAAATGTTTAGTATCGAAAATGTGAATTCAGTAGTAGGAACTGGGAGAGAATTTACATATTACCCAAGGTGTAACAACTGGGCTAGGCTAGACAGAAATTATATTTCACAGGAACATGTGCATTTAATTGATAGGTTTGATAATTATATAACTATTTCAGATCATGTACCAATAATAACTAAGGTAAAAATGAGACACTGGTGCTTCCCCACCTATTTATCAAAAAGAGAGGACTTTAGGGAATGGATATTGGAAATTATTTGGGAGTTATTAGGGAATATAGGAATTTTGTCAGAAGAAACAGAGAGAAGGGTGAAATGAAAGTGGAGTTTAAAATAGGGTAAAATAAAAGAAAAAAGATATGGTTAAGAAGTAACAAGATTTATTTAGAAGGACTGACAAAGATTAAACTATTTCAAAATAAGGAGAATCTCAAAGAAAAAGAAGAGGCACACCTGCAGAGTGTTAAAGAGAAAATAAAGGACTATCTGGATAATATGCATGAATTTAAAAGATTGCTGTTAAGCAACTGTTTTATTTATAATAACTCCAGAGCACAAAAAAAGTAGCACAATGACTCAGGCAATATAAAGTAGAAAGGGTTTTTGCCAAGCTTAGAAAACCTATAACAAGGAAAATACCAGAGGTCCTATAGAGGAATTAGAAATATTTTGGACATTTTATGAAAATCTGAAAATGTGGTAATCAAAAAAAGCACAAATTGAAATACTTATGGAAGAATTAAGCATGCCAAGGTTAGAGGTAGATGAGGCTCAATTAATAACAGCTGGGATAGGAGGAGATGAGATAAAAATGGTGATATATAACTAATCTACTGGAAAGTCCCCAGGAATATATGGTATTCCTGTGAAAATTTTGGAAGCTATGAGGGAAGAACGTAATAAAGATCTGGAAGGTTTGAATTAACAGCATTTTAATAAGAGGGGGAAGCACCAATATCCTGGGAAAAAGCTATGGTGGCTATAATACCTAAATTTGGTAAGGACCCATCAGACCCAGCTTCATATAGGCCCATTTCAATTCTAAACCATGATTATAAAGTGTTTATGTCTATAATGGCTAAAAGAATGGCAAATGTGTTGCCAAAATTAATAGATATGGATCAATATGGTTTTGTGGAGGACAAACATTTCACAACATTAATAAAACAGTGATGGTCCAGAAGGAAGCATAATGCAAACAATACCACAACTGATGGTGGGTCTTGAAGCAGAGAAAGCATTCAACAGAGTAAGCTGTGATTTGAGGATTAGGGCAATGGAAGCATTTGCATTCCCAGACACAGTAATAAGGTTAATTAGGAGGATATATAAGTGATCAGAGGAGAAAATTAAAGTGAGGGATTCTACTCTATGCTCTGTCTGAACAAACAAACCATACAGGGGGTTTTCTTCCCCCTTTGTTATTTGTATTATATTTAGAACCACTGGCAAAGAAAATAAGGGACTTAGAAATTGAAGGATATGATTGGCATGGTAATGAAGAAAAGTTGGCTTTATCTGCAGATCATATTATTTTGTACATGATAAAACCAGAAAAGGACATTTCGGTGTTGTAGAACATTCTGAGGTAGTTTCATGTCCTTTCAATATATAAAATTAATGAAGATAAAACAAAGGCCATAACTGAAAATTATGTACCCACACATATATTGGTTTAGCAATACTCATAGTTATGGTGACATGATAAAATGAAGTACTTAGAAGTATGGGTTAAAAAGGATTATGTTATGGCAGTTAAGGATATGTGTGAAGAGACTAAACAAGACATGATAAAAAAAAATGAAAAACTGTAATCTCTTGTTTGTGGATATGAATAGCAAGAGACAAGCCATGAAAATGTTTTTAATCCCTCTAGTTTTATGCACAGGTTAGGTTTATATTTACAAACCAGAGAAGAAGTTGTGGATAGCAATTAATGAAGAGTTGTAAGACTTTATATGGGACAGGAAGAGGGCAATAGTTAAGTGGGATACGTTGATCCTGCCAACAGAACAAGGTGAATTGGGATTACCTGATTTGAAAGGATATCTTAGAGCTACATAGTTAAGGCTCCTATGCATAGCACACATAGAAGGCTATAATTCAAAGTGGAAAGGAATGATGGGGAAAGCTCAAGAAATAAGCAGAGACTGAAATTTTGGATGCAGATCCTTAAGAATAATAACCATACATATTCCCTAAAGACTACTCTGTCAGAAATACTGGATGAGTAAATTGGTTTAACTCACGAAATTACTTTTTGAGCTAGTACACAGAATCTGAACTACCTAGACATAATAAGGCCTTCCTAAGTTTACTTCTGGTGGCTGTCAAAAAAAAAGCAATAAATAAATAAATAAATAAAAGCCTAAACCAAATGTATTTTAAGTAGTGAATATAGGAACAGAAATAAAATAACTGGAAGTGGAATCTTTAGAAAAGGACAGGAGCAAGTTACATAGAAAATAATATGAATTGTGGGAGCAATACATGCAGAGTAATATTTTGGATGAAGAATAAGGTTTAAGGGAAGGCATGAACTGAGTGAGCTATGAAATGACTGCACAGAAGATTACATGCTATGTATAATGTTTGTAACTGAGAATATGTCAATATGGTTTGTTTTCACTGGTATAAATGTATGATTGCCTATCCCATAAGTGATAATTCAATAAAGATGATTAAACACTTTAAAAAAAAAAAAACAGGTAGCGCAGCTGACATGGGCAGAACTGCCATCAGCCTGAAGGATGTAGATGAACTTATGGGGAGTTAGACATACTTCTGGCAAGAAACACAACTATCCAATCCAGAACTAAAAAAAAATGATTTCCTTAGAAGGGAGGTGGGGTATCTAGAAATGAAACTGCTGCATTTGCCATAATGACAGCTCCATAAAAGAGAGTTCCAGACTCTTTAAGTGTAAGACTTTGGAGGTATTAAAATGGCCAAGCAGAAAAAATAAACCTTCCCAGGTTGCTTTGTATGGTTTGTTATTCTGATCATGAATTCAGGTGCGGAGTCTGTCTTGAATTTTTGAAAATGCATGGAGAAGTTCATGATGATTAGAAAGGAATCTCTATCAGCTATGTGAAGGTAAGGACTGAGGTAGTACAGGTTACTGAAGATGAGCCTTCTTCTTAAAGATCTATCATTTTTGATAAGTACATTAGTTTTTGTAACTACTAACAAGAGTTCCATTCTTAAGAAACAAAAAAAACAGGAATAAATAAATTCACCAGCAAATGAACTCAGGAAGCAACCTGTGAAGAAATGAACAAAGCCACAAGTTGACCTAGGTTTCGTCTTTAATCCGACTTCATCAGAACACAACTTAATGCAAGTAAAAAGCAACCTTATATACACACCTAAAAATGACATCATGAACAATTCAATTGAATAATTATCTTAATTAACATAATTAACAATCAATATGAAGGCCAGCATACATAGTAAAAAGCACAATCACAAACCTTACTAAAAGGTGTATCAACACTAAAATCAGAATGAAAAGTTAAAAACAGCCAAACAAAACTGAATTGCTGCAATTTGTGATGAACATTGATCATAACAACACTACAAATCTAATTATTAGATGTATACATTGTGTACAACATTATAAAATTCCAATGCATTAAGTTTCAACTGCCATTTCATCTCACCTATATCTAAGTGCACATCCAGTTTTCTTCCAAATTTATCTTAATCTAATATCAGACTGATGTTCAATAATTCAGTAACTCCAGCCACCATTGATCAGGTGACAAACACTACACCCAATAATTGTTTAAAAGAAAGTCCATGATCCATTTCCAAAATTTTCCAATTATTGATGATAATCTCAGCAATATATGGTGCATCAAAGGAGAAAGTGGTAATAAAATATAATTGATGGCCACCACTGACCCGCACTAGATTCATCCTCTCTAAGAATGAAGTTACCCATAGGAACAGCATTACTATCAACTTGCTCATTTCAATATCAGGCTTTAATAAACATCAACTTGATGAAGTCAAGTTCTTTAAAAAAATCAACATCCAAACTGGTCATTCTCGCTGCCCTGACCATCTGCCCTTTAACTATTGCCTTCTTCTGATGGTCAGGATGACAGCTTGAATAACTCAGATATGAATTCGAAAATGTTGCTTTTCTATGAATGGTAGAGATCAATCCAGAATTAACAGGGCTGACAGCTAAATGTACATCCAAATAATCAATTTCAACTTTACTCATACTATGGGTGAATTTCACTCAATAAAATCTCTAAACTTATCAATTCCACCTTCCCAGATGATAAACAAATCATCTACCAGTTGTCTGTTTCCTCAAACTGAATAAAATTGTTAGTGCCAACAAGTTGATTCTATCCTGATCAAATAAACCTGTTTTTAACAATTGAACCTCCAACCATTCAAGCCCTATTGTTGTAGGAATAACTGAAAACAAGTTTACAACGTCAACTGTTATCATAATAGTATCATTAGTGAATTTAACACCCTTTCCAAAATGACCACAAATCCTTGGTAATATAATTAAATACTTTTAAACCCTTCTGTAGCTCAAAATCAAGAAATTTGCTTATAAAGCAGGTTTTAAACAATTGGCCTAAATGCTAAATTATTTAAGCCCTTGTGGATCTTGGGTATTCCAAAAATCCCACTAACCATTGGATAATCATTAATCAGATACCTATACTCATCCTCATTAATGTGCCCTTGCCAAAGTAAGTCCTCAATGTACAAACTAACCTTACTATAGGCAATATTTAATTCATTAAAACTAACATCTTCGTAAGTATCCATTGCCAATAATGCCATAATACTGTTGACATAATCGACCCTGTCAATAAGCACTAAGCCATTTCCTTTATCGGGCTTCATAAATCTTATAGAAATGTCATTTACCAACCCATCCAACAATTCATGCTCTTCAAAAGTCAAGTTGTCCTTAAGCGAACTTGTAGTGTGGACTCATTGCCCACCTATAATGCTCCCTAATGTCAAACTCACATATCCTTTCGTATGCATTGGTAACAACATTAGCTTTTTCAAAGTCAAACCCACTTGATTCCTATTTACACCATCAAAAGTCAATTTCAAGTTCATTTTCCTTACTAACATTTTTAGATCAACTAAAGTGTTACTTAAACAACCCGAGCTAGAGGAACAAAGGTTAACCCTTTAGCCAATAATTCAACATGTCGTTCATTAATGATTTTAGTAGAATAATTGTATATTTTAAAATCATCAAAACCATTAGCTATAATAACAGGATTACTAGGCCCACATTCCAGAACTGATACAGAGTTTTCATCCATTACTTGTATCAGTTCTTCAATTCCACAATCCATACTACAATAGTTCAAACTACTTTCATTCTCAATTTCCTGCTCAATTTGACTATCACTATCATCATCAAAATGCACACCAGCCTCACCAAAATAAGTTGGAAAGGTGTGCAAACTAACATCATACAGGGAATCACAGACAACATCAGTATTATCTACAGAATTATTAATAAATGAACCACTGTAACCAACAATATTGGGAGACTGCTGATTTTCAACACAAAATTCATTAACCTTCACTAAAGATGACTTTGAATCTACAGTTGATTCTAATTCACACATATTTACATTAACAAAAAAACAGAACAGAGTCCATAGCAAAAGTTCCTGTCTAGAGATTCCTAAGGTAATATTCCTTGGATTACTATAGCACCAAGGGAGACCATGATATGGACATCTCATCCAACTTATAGTATCTTGTGAAGGTGTTGAGAAAGTCAAAGTAGCTGCTATGCAGACATCCTCCAAGGATGCAACCCTGAAAGGCTATAGAGGCTGCTACTGTTCTGGTGGAAATGTCTTAGGTAATGTGGAAAGAGGCTTCCCTTTTGTAATACTGCAAAAATGTATATAGCTAGACAAACTTCTGGGCAGTGTAAGCTTGCAGAATTTGTGTCCTAGCTCTGTTTTAGAGAGAGATGCAAAATGCTGGTTGTCTTTGTGTACAGTTTTTGTGCTATGAATAAAAAATCTTAAGCTATCAGTGCATACAATGAAATGAAGACGATATTCATCCTACTCAAAATATTCAGGAAAGAAGACAGATAAACTGGACTTAAGATGCATCATTATTGTTACTTCAGGTATCTAAGAAGGGCTATTTCTGAGTGCAACTTTGTCTTTATTAAAGACTAGATATGGCAGAGTAAATGAGAGAATGTGATTCTCATGAATTATCCTTGTGTATACTACTGCCTCCAAAAATATGAGTCTGCTTGGATAAGTTTGGGGAGTTCAAAGGGAGGTAATGTAACTTTCTTTAGCATAAAATATAAATCCCAAGGTGGTACAGGATCCTTTAAGGGTGTTCTGAAAAGAAAGGTACAATTAAAGTTTTTGCCCACCTTAAGTGATGCCAACCAGGAAACGTACAGAAACTGCAAATAGCTGCAATACGGATTTTGATAGAGAATTAACAAAATCCATATTTGAAGACTTCAGAAGGGTGGTATAAATCTGATAGCATGAGATTAGAAAAATGGTCTAGGCCTCTGTCTTCTGTCTTCTTTCTGCAGAGAGAAGCAAGTCCATTTGTCCTTGTTGATACTGAAATAACAGGGCTATTGTGAACATGAGATCTGTATGACTCAGATGTGGAGCAATAAATGGCAACAAGCAGAATTGAAGAATTCAAGTCATGAGGGAGCTAGTGTCTGGTTGAAGGTTGACAGAAAGATGGGTCAGAAGGGTCTTTCCAGTGTACAACAATAAGGATTTCTCCAGGAGGTAAGGATGAAGCAGGGGAAACCATAACAGCCAAGGCCATTTGGAAGTTATTGTGAGAATTTCATCTTATGGCGTCGGACTTTTCTGCATAAATCTCATCATCTGAGGAAATTGGAGAAAGGAGTCCATTATGAATGACAGCATCCTTGAAATAGTCTCACTGAAAAAGAATTAGAGAAAAATGTTGTTTGATGCATTTGGCAGTCCCAACATAAATAGCAAATGTTATTATTTATTTACTTTACATTTGTTGACCGGGTTAGTCTGGCTGGGCTGACTGTTCCATTTTCAGCAGAGACCCGGGGAGACAAATGGAATACAATTATTAGCAAAGAAATTTAGTCAGTAAGCAAACTCATTATTCTACAGTGTTTGCACACAGAGCGAAAGACAGTTTTATACAAGTATTTGAACATGAAGGATGTACGTACAGAGTGAAAAATAGTTTTATACAAGTATTTGAACTTGTAGGTTGTGCCAAGAGTAGACATTAGTCCAATTCCCCAAATGCATTCAAGTTAATCTGCAATGTGATAGAAAAAAATGCTTTTGTTTCAAGTATGGCATATATAATTCTGCTGATGGAGAAAAAAAGAGAAGTTGAGAGGGAGGAAGGAGGATAGTAGGGGAATAAAGGAAAAAAAAGACTAGGAATTTAAAGGTTAGTTAGTACCTTAAGAAAGGGAGGATCTGTGAGATTATAAGAGAAGAGGGGGTAGGTGAGAGGAAGGAGGAGCTAGAAGATTAAGAGGCAAAGGGGGAGTAGTTTAAGGAGGACTAAAGCAGTGACAAGACCATTTAGTTTTTAGATATTCTCTGGTAGCTGCTTTGAATTGTTTGGGGGTTTTGAGGAATCTAATTTCTAATGGCAGTTTGTTCCAAAATTTGGCAGGGTTGTAGCTGTAGAGGTTACGACCAGTTTTGGAATTAGGTTTATAAATCTGTAGCAGGTTTAGGTCTGAGCTAAGTAGTGACCTAGGTGGGGAATATTTTGAGATAATAGAAATTAGGCTAGGACAGAAAGATTGCTGGCATGTAATTGAGTGGATTATTTGTTGCTGAGAGAGGAGGAGCTGATGGGGTAATTCCAGCCAGTCTAGGTGTCTTAGAGAAAGACAGTTATTAGTCCTATAAGCATGGTTTGCAGCAAATCTAGCCACTTTATTATAGGTAGATTCAAGTCAATACATTGGTTCAGGTTTTATTGTGGCTTACCTGTAAGACAGAGCATTTTGTGAACCAATGTGTAGCTAAGGGAACACTCACAGCATATCAAAAGACAGAGGCTTAGTTGGTCTATCAGAGAATTAGTTTCCACTAGCATATGTTGGGAACTAGGAAATGCTGGGATTAGATAGTCCACTGCCATATTGTCATAACCTCTTGACACAGGGTAGGATCACACCCCTGCTTGCTGAGGTAACACTCAACAGCTGTGTTAATGGAGTGGATGGTGATCATGCTCTGAAGGGCAGAACAGAGTGAGGAGGACTACTCATATCTCTGGGACATTGATATAGAAGGCTGGACTCTTGGGGTATCTCAGCAACTTCAACTGTCTAGTCACTATAATGTTCCCCCACCCTAGTATATCGTGTCTGTAGTGATGGGCATGTGTGGAATTGGCAAATCCAGTACTGTAGATCAGTGGCGGCTGGTGACTTCAAATTAAAGGGGGGCTGCAGGAAACAGCTGAATGGGTGGGGGCAATAGGAAGGGGTGTGGTCGACTAGAAAGGGGTGGAGCTATGCTGAAAACCACAACAATTGGAACTTTAATTAAATGCGCTACCCTGGGTGCCAAACCTTCATTACGAGAGTCCAATCAAAACAAAATGAAGTGTAGAAGAAAAAAAAATATTTCAATGCATTGGCTACATGACAGCTTACTTAATATCTAGATGGAAACACAAAGGCTGTGAGGCATGAAAAAATAAATTACTTTTTAAATACATTACTGGAATGCCAGTCAAAATCAAGTATAAAAAAAAAACAAGCAGCACTAAACTCAAACCACTTCTCCTTGCACTGCAGTTCTAATTATAATTTATATTCAGCTTTATAAAATTACCAAATAACATGCTGAAAGTAGCAATCAGTGATACCCCCACTTGTAAAAATGTTTCTTATCCAAAAAAGACCTGCTGCCTGACAACTATCTACTTGTTTCATGGGGAAGACATGATCAAAGTAAAAAATGAACAGCGAACAAGAAACAAGTGGAAGATAAATTGCTTAAAGGATTACTGCACAAGTTATGGACCACACACGATAGATTGGCATTTTGTTTATAGTTTACGGGTAAAGTCTGCAAAGATGACCTGCAAGTCTACAACAAATGTAATGAGCTGCTGAAAATACTGTAATCCTGTCCTTTATTACAAATACTGTCATATGCATTTCAATACCTAAGGCTTATATGTTATCTAGTTATGTAAATATTCACTGCATGGCAACAATGAAAAGGCTTTCAATGTTGGTAATTCTTTAACAGTATGCTTATTAAAGCTTACTTGCATCTTACCATCTCCAACAAGCTTACCTGATGGTCATTAAAGCTTTGCTACTTAAACACAGAGCAACAGGGCACTGCAACAGCATGCATTTTCTGAATAATAAGAAGCATAAATCAACAGTATAAAAATATGACAGAAAACCAGAACATTATGCAAAATCAAGGACAGATGAAAAGCCACTGCCGTACTTGTGTCTACCTTGGATGGGGGAACACTCTGTACACTTACACTGCATAATTGCTCCTTGCCTTGCTTGGACACATCAAGAGTCACTACATGGGGCAGTGAGGTGCAACAAGCATATCACAATTTGAAATGTCTCTGGCTGACGGTGATGGCTCTGACACTCATACCGCTCAACCTCAGAGCAAGAAATCTGGACAAAGCCATGCACAGAAGTGGGACACAGGCCCAAAAATAAGGACAATTTTTAAATATTGCTCTTATAAACTTAGAAAGATAATAGAATAGTAGTAGGTCTTGCATTAGTATGAATTTTCTGAAGGGTATGAAATCTGAAACTCAAATGTCTGCCATTATTTTCCAACTTCAGTCTTTAATGATTTGCCACTAATTTGCCAGAAAACTACAATTGTATGAAAAATGGACCAAAAATGTGATGCAAAAATATAAAATTGCCACACAATGCAGCTGGGAACCTGTCAAAGAAGGGACACCTTTTTAATATTAGTACTGTTAACTTGAGCAGCTGACAAAATTAGAGAATTTACATGTATTTCTGAAATAAAAGGAATCTATAACTCTTATCATTACAGTTATTTATAATTGTAAACTCTCCATGTTTTCTTCCAAAATTGTTATTTTGCAGAGAGATTATTAGGGGAGAGCAAAATTTTGAGCCACAATTGGGGACAGTTGAGAGGTTTGGATATTCCTAATTCTATAAAGCATTTTATTTGCACATATCTCTCAACCTCGTAATGCAGGAAATCTGGACAAGGCCAAATATATTGGGGGAACATACAAACAGTACAAAAAATTGCTCTTGTATAAACTTAAGACAGTTGATAGAATAACAGGTCTTGCTTTAGCATGCATTTTTCTGAAGGTTATGACGTCTGAAGCTTAATGTCTGTCATAATTTAGTGACTTCATTCCTAAATGATTTGCCAGAAAACCACACATTTTATGAGGAACAAACCAAAAATAAGAAGCAAAAATCTATTCATTCTACAAAAATCTGGACAGTTGAGTGGTATAGTTCAGCCGGGGCTGTCTTGAGTTTGCTGCCATTCCCCCTCACAAAATCATGGTCGAATGGAGCCTCCCCCCTGCAGCCATTCCAATGCCCCATTCCTTAGTTATTTCGCCCCATTTACCATAAACACTGTAATGTGCATACTGCTTTACTTCTGCAAGGATTTGGATTTCATTTGAAAGTTTTATTTTGCATTTTACAGCACAAACACTAATAAATATCTGCTAAACAAAATAATGCAGTCTCACAATGAAAATAGACTTGGCATTAAAAATTCTCTGCCCTTGAAACTCGCATTCATTGAAACAGCATTGAAACCCACATTAGAAGAAAATACATTTTGCCAGTGGCAGATAAATATTAACTTTGGGCTGTTTTCAAATCATAGGCCCCTTGCAAACTAAATGTACATGTGCTCTTTGATACACCTTCCTGATTGTATTACATTATATTCCTTGTACAATACAGTACAGTTAGACGGCGTTTTAAATTTATTGTTTTGAACATTTTTCCAGTAAACAATGAAACAAAATGCATGAACCAATAATGACAAGACTGCCCAATTCAGAACATTTCCATCATAAAAGTCTACTCATACTTCTACAGTCCACCAGTATCAGTAAATATGCACAATCTTTGAAGTAGTAAAAGTCATCTAAATAATTCCACATTAAAAGAAATCTGTAACTAATGAAGAGGTTGCTGCTAGCAAACAACTTTAGATTTCATTGTTTCATCTACAAATAAAGTGCCTGTTTCCCTTGAGGAATAAATTACCTATGTTGCATTAAAAATGATAAGCTAGTAATACTGAATTAGGGAATGGATAGAAAACTGATAACAGGTTCATAGCTACTAGGTATCTTTGCCAAAAAGGACTGCAGCATCCATCCCCCTTTACAACACAGTACAGTATCAGCAATGCATCTTCCTACTGTGGGAGTAGAACCCGCAGCCTTCTGCATCAAAAGCAAGCATACTACCAGTTGTGCTATTAACAATACAAGCAGGCTCAGCATAAACAGCACTAATCTGTTGTTCCCCTGCAGCTCTCAGCTCCTTGTAAAATCTACTCGACACTCAGCTGTATCTCTGAACTTTGCAGCACAAGAAATCTGGAAAAAGCCAACATTTATTGGGGGGGGCAAAAGCCCAAAAATCAGGGACACATTTTAAACATTGCTTGTATAATGTTAGAAAGTTGCTAGAATAAAATACTGTGTTACCACCAGACATATCACTGTCAAGTCTCGAACCCAGCACGCTGTACAAAACAGTCAGAGCAACATACCACTATGCCAAATCAGCTTTTTTGTGAAAAAGAGGGAGACTAAAACTTAAATGGCTACCATTTAGTGAATTCAATTCTCACCATAGCTCTCAACCTCTTAGCAAAATACACCTGGACAAAGTCAGTAATGGGGGAATACAGACCCCAAACATATTCAGTGAATTCAGTTCTCACCATAGTTCTCAACCTTAACACAAAAAACCTGGACAAAGCCAATAATGGAGGAATACAGTCCAAAAAATAGGGACAAATTTCAAATATCCATCTTATAAACTTAGAAAATTGCTAGAATAAAAGGTTTTCTGTTACCATGTACTTTCTGAAGAATATGAAGTCTGAAATTCAAATGCCAGTCATTTTTATTTATTTAACATTTGTTAACCAGGAAAGTCCAACTTGGAACAAAAGCCAATTTTCAGCACAGATCCAGGGAGAAACACTCCAGACACATGTATTTGTAAGATGAAAAGACGTGCAGACTCCACGGGCACCCCAGACAAGAATCAAACCAAAGAAGCTGCAGCTGTCAGGTAGCAATGCTACCACTGCACCACTGACTGTGTAAGGAAACAAAAATACAGAAACCACAGATTTTATGAGGAACAAAACAGAACAAATATGAGGCAAAAATCTGTACAAAGATAGGAGGACATGCAGACTCCACACAGAAAGCACCCCACCCAAGAATCAAACCAGATAGGCTGTAACTGTCAAGCAGCAATGCTACCCCTGCACCACTGACTGACTGTGTAACAAACATGCAGAAACCACAGATTTTATGAGAAACAGAACAGAACAAATATGAGGCAAAAATCTACAATCTTTTTTACAAATGGTGGTGGGTAGGGAATTCAAGCCCTTGCCACCTGCATCCAAGGTACAGAATTCAAGCCTGCTTCCATACTCACCAGCATGGGTTATCTCTAGCCACCAGTGTATAGCAACTGGGGCATCACACACACACACACACACACACACACACACACACACACACACACACACACACACACACACACACTCCTTGGCTGCAGCAATCCATACCGCTGATGCTCTGCTCTGTAATGCTGATAAGACACACACTCCCCCGAATAAATCCATGCCATAATGAAGATAATCCCGCGCTGTGAGAGCTCAAAACATTAATGGCTAGCTCTCATGATAAAACTATCCTGCGAGAGCTCAAAACGCACCTTGATTGGTGCAGCCTGCAGGTGATGCAGTCTGGAGTGCCTTTGTTCTGTGAGGTTGCCACTGGGCAACTGCAGGGCAGGGATGCCTTTCCCCCTATCTGGACTGCTGACAAAGCAGTCGGAGTGTTCCAGTGTGCTGCGGGGCAGGGATGCCTCCCTGTGTTTCAGCGTGCATGCGTAGGAAAAGTTTGTGAGTGTTCCAGACAGTGTACATGCGTGGAGCGGAAGCTGGGACTTGTGAGTGATTTTTTAACTTTTTTTTTGTTTATTTCCTTTTTGTTTTTCTTTTACTTTTTTTATTTTCTAGGTGGGAGAGCTGCAGTCCTGCAGTCCTATAGCACGAGCCACCCCTGCTGTAGATTCTATTTGCATGTTTTGAAGATTCATACCTCCCACTGTAGCCTCCTCATTTGAAGCCTGGTATGGGGCACCATAGAAATGCCCACAACCATCAGCTCCAAACACACAAGGCAAACCAGAACTGAGACAGTGTTGGAATTTAGGATCTTGAATACCTAGGGATATAAAGACAATAGCAAGTTCTGAAAAAGATGTGTCAACAGTGGAATGTATCTGGCATCCTATGAAGCACACCAGATAGGATGGTAGCAGATGGGACTTTGCAAGAGTCACTGTTATTCCCTAGGAATGGAATAATTTAAGCAGATACTGTTTGCATGTTGTCAGAATTTAAACCAATGGAGCAGCAAGGTACCAGTCATCGAAATATGGAAAGATCTTAACTCCTAGAAGTGTCTTGTGGACTGCAGCTACTGACAAGCACTTAAGGAACACTTTGGAGACTGACTTGAGAACAAATGGAAGCATCTAGTACTGCTAATGACTGGCCTATACACAAAATGTATGCACCTCTAAGACACGTTGGTGATCTTGATGCTTAAGTATCTTGGGGTTTAAAAGAAAACATCCAGTGTCATTCTTATAATAATGGATTGATATATTGCTCTGGGAACATTTGAAATGATTGTTTAGTAATAAGGAAGTTTAGTCTAATGATTTCTGAAATGGCATGTAATCCTTTGTGCTTTGGAGCAGCAAAAATACCCAGAATAGTATCTGAACCTTTGCCGATGTGGGGGACCTCTTGGATGGCTCTTGTTTAACAATAGGTTGGAGACATATTTCTTTGTGGCATTTGGTGATGGGGATTACATACTGGAAAAGGGTAAAGGGGTGGAATACAGCAATTATAAATGGCAACAAGTATCGTTAGGATACAATTGCCCTGACCCAATTATCTTTGATGAATTGATGATGGAAGTGTAAGCTGACAAGTGGAGGGAGACATGGACCATAAATGGTGGGATAGTTGAACAAGGTCTCAGGACTACTCCTGTCTGGCCATGCACAGATGGATTGTAGCCTTCTGGGGAAAACTGAAGACCTTTTCAGCTGGTACCTTACCTTTGCTGAAAGTTGCCTTGTGTGTTGGACCTCATGGGCTCTGGACTATGTTGAAATTAGAGACAACACTGTCTACTCTGCATCTTGGAAAATTTGTAAAATTCACACTACATCTGTAAGAGTCTTATCATACTTATCCATGTTCTCAATGTACTCCTATACATCTTCCATAAAGCTCAGAGGAGCAGAAAAATGGGGAATGTAAAAGATCATCCCATTGTCATTGGTGAAGTGCATCAACCTGAGCCACATATGCCAATGAATAACTATGGCACACCGGGTAGCTGTACCAGCTTCCTCATCAGCATTAGAAAGGATAAACACCGTGAGGTTACTTGTTCATGTTTATGGGAGCTGTGGCTTGTGACAGAAGCTTGTCTTTTAAAGGTTCATTTGACAACCTCAGCATTGAATGATTACTTTATCTAGTTGGTCACTCTCAAAATATACCATATGAATAACACAGTTCAGCGCCTACATGGACAAAGTGATGGACATATAAACCTGATTTACAAGTCAGTGTTCCACTCAGGAAACCTTGTATGGCAGACAAAGTGGAGCTCTGAGGTGTAGGATCCTTTTTCATGGTCATTGCTGAAAGCAAATCAGGAAGTCTCCATCCAAACAGCCCATTCACTAGGAGGCCAGAGTCCATGGTCACCCTTCTTGGGAATGGGCCACTGTATTGGGGCTTTCTTGGTGGCATGTTAAATGACATCTACCAGGAGAGGAATCACCCAGGAGGACTGCTGTATTTGCCTACTTACCTTATGTAGCCATCTCTCTTGGGGTGGTATTGGGTCAGTGGGCCTTCCCACCATTGGTGGTAAAGCTCACAATGCTCCACCAAATTTGTGACAGATGATAGAATATTCACCTTCCTTAATACCCAAGTCTTTGATGGATGATTTCATAGAGGAGTCAATATGTTTAAAATGTTGAATGTCTTTGCCAGGCCTCTTTGGAAAGCAGACTTGAAAAAGGATGACCTTTTGGAAGATGATTTGCTTGAGGCAGGTTACAGACATACATGAGGATGACCTTTTGAATGATGATTTGCTTTAGTCAGGCTACAGACATTCTTTACTCCTTCTGTCATGCTAGGGAACAACAGGCAGGCTGGAAGGCAGTGAACAAAGGAACATTACATCTAGAAGTATTAGTCCCAGCAATGGGTAAAAGATAAAAATCTACTGACAAAGGATACCAAGGTTTGCAGTAGTGTTGATGTAAGACCTGATACCAAAAACTGCACCAGTAACATCACTGAGCACCTTGGGATCAAGAAACTCAGCATCAACATCAGTATGAAAAGCCTGGCTCTGAAACCAAGAATGAAAACATAATGCCTGGCATCAGAGCTAAGACCACTGGCATTGACAGGGCCAGCGTCTCCTGCACTGACATTGCAAACATCACTAACATCTGTGGAAGGTTGCCATGATATACAGCACTGAGATGGGTTTTGATGTCAACATCAGCAGTGTCAGGGAAGCAGTTGGCAATCTAGAGGTCAATGCAGGTTGAAAACACAGAGCACCAGCAATGGCACCAGAAGTATAAAGGAGATGGGACAGAGTGAAAAGGCCAGGAAAGAATGTTTCAACATTTTATTAGCTCAAGCTCATTAGCTTATAAAAGGCCTTCCAAGAGCTTGCCGCTTATGTGTACAGGGTCAAATGCCCTATCACCCACCCAGTCATCTTATAATTTCATAGATATCAGTATACTACCAGCTTTACTAATTCTTATTGGAAGACCATTCCAAAGAAACAGACATGACAGTGCAATGACCTTTTACTTGTTTTATTCTTATAGATTATTATTCCTGGAATCTACTTTATGGGATTTGACCTCAATACCTATATTTATTGCCAGCCTTTCATTTTGGATTGCTTTGTACATTAAAATCATGTCAAACCTTAGTAAAATACAATTAATTATAAATAAAGACAGTGTGACCAGTCTGCTCTTATAATGCAGTTTATTAACTTGTGTGATTTGTTTTGTATATAAAACCTCTGCATCTTTTCAAGCCATCTGATCAGCACAGTATTATAAGTGCAGAATGATACACAATACTCTGTGGTCTAACCACTTTTAAGTATAGTGGAAGTAGTACAGAAGCAGACCTGCTGTCAACTGAGCATAATATATCCTTCATCACTTTATAGCAATTTCTAATGACTAAATTGAAGTTTTCTAGTCATAAGTGTACTGGCTTGTTTTCAGTAGGTTGCATCATGTGTGTTTCATGCTGGCAACAGCTAAGCACCTACATAACTGCCTTCAACATATGTCATGGATGGACTAATAGCAGTGCATAGTCATAAGGTAATAACTCAAAATGCGTCAACAGTGGCAGTGGCAGTAGGAGACACATCTATCCTTGATATTAACCTGAGCTGCTCAGAGTTTGGTGACTTTAGCCAGAGATCTGGAGTGCATCTGAACTGAAATCCAAGGCATCCACTGCAAACAACTGAAAAATAAGTACATTTAAAGCCTGTATTGCACTTTGTTAACTGTATTTATTTGAATTGCTGTTTCATTTTTGCTGATTGTGTCTGCATTTTTTTTTTATTCTGCACTTTGAAATTCTGTACTGCTGCCTTATATAGCATAGGCTAGATTCAGACTTACTGAATCTAGGCTGTTTGGTATCACTGTGCTCTAAACCAGCCATCTTACATTAATAGGGCCTCTCTGTACCCTTGTTGCAGAAATGTGTAGCTCAGATTCCATGTGAGTTGGAGATTGCTGGAGAAAGGCTCATTCTGGGGCTTTCTCATTGGTAGTTTGTCTTAAAACTGGTGAATTTCACCTGTATTTAGGCTTAATTTTGCCTGTATTTAAGCCTCATGTTTGAGTGTAGCTGCACATCATGCAACGGGGGGTAGTGCTGCCCTGTATAGATGGAAACACCTGGAAACTTACATTTTTCCTAGATGTCTGTCAGTAGAACCCTCCCAAGTCCCCTGTTGCTCTGCAGGGAACTCAACTGCACACTGAGTAGACTCACTACAGCTCTTCACCCAAACCTGTCAACAAAATAAGCCCATCTATTATTCCTACATCATAAACTGAGCTGATGTACACACTCTCCAATAGTACTATGGTATTAACCTGCCATTATGGATGGTCACTTTCCCACCATTTCTCCAGCCAGTCTGATTCACTTGGGCATCCTGAGGCAATGTAGTAATTGCCTGATGTATACTGACAACCACTTAATCCTGAAACAAATACTATATGTGAGAGATGTAATTACACAATTCTCTCATGTAACAAAAAACAAGACATCAAACAGGGTTGTCAGCTCATGCACTTTACTCTCACACAAGTTCAGGACACAACACATAACCCCACATATGTGGAGGTACTCACCTGAAGCCTACCAGAAGATCAAAGACCTCCAATTGCAAATTATCTGCACATACCTCAACATGCATAGAAACCACTGCACATAACACACACATCAGTCTCTCACAAAATAAGCCCCTAAGGCAAAACACCTCAAAACCTAATGATTTGGTCATAAGAGACTCCACAGTGAGACACAGAGATGTCCCCCTCACCAGGCTGGGCAAGGAGACGGTCGCAGTCAGCTGACTACTGGGTGCCAGGATCCATCAGATCACGCAGGCACTCAGGTCACTCAACAAGTACCGTCATGACTCTGTCATAGTCCATGTTGGGGTGAATGATTTGAGACATACCTACCTGGACTATATGAAGAGAGACATGACTGAACTCTCAGATTGTGTGTCCCAGGCAGGTAGGACCTTAGCCGTAAGCAGCATTCTATCTTCATTTAGAATGATGCCACAATAAACAAAAAATTATTGACTTTAACAAATGTCTTAGTTTCTGATGTCAGTCCAGGGGTGGGGATCCACTATTTGTCAGCCTGGGAAGACAGGGTCGACAGGCCACTCTGCTTTGCCAGAGATAGTCTGCACCTATCTCCCCTAGGTTTTGGATACTGGCTAAGGTGCTTGCCTTCCCCATAGTGCCTTTTTAGGCAATGTCAAAATGACAAAATTTCTGACATAGCAAAATCCAGTCGAGACAAGCTTAAGGTTCTGCTGCTTAATGCTAGGAGTCTCAACATGAAACTGTACTCCTGGAAGCACTCTTCACCTTGGAAAATGCTAATATCTGTGCAGTCACTGAAACATGGTTCAAGGCCACAGAGAGCACCTCAGCTGTGCAAGGCTACAATGCCTTTCACACGTTCTGACCTCAGATTAAGCATGAAAGAACCAAAGGTGGAAGTGTAGCCATCTTCATTAAAGCCAAGTACACTTCGAAAGTGGTCAGACAGTATGACTCTGTTGAACTACTCCATGCTCAATTAACTACAGGCAAAATAAACACCCTACTACATCATTGCTAGCTATGGGTCCCTTCCATGAACCAAGAAAAGCACAATGTCTACCTGGATTTACTGGAGTCACTCACCATACAGCCCAACACCTTAGTCATGGGCAATTTCAATTATCCATCCCTACATTAACTGGGTAACATATATGAGCTCAAACATGTTTGCTCAGAGGTCCCTGTACTTTGTTAAAGGAAATGATCTGTAACAGACAGTCTGCACCCCTACAAGAGTCTCCAATGTCCTTGACATAGTACTCATCAACATGGATGGTCACTGCACTGCCCCCTGTGGGATGCCCTCCCTGGTATGTTTGGACCATAAATCAGTCTCATTTGAATTAACTATTGGACCCCACACTCCCAAAGGAGCAAAAAAAAACTAAGAAATTTCTCCAAAGCAAACTACAGACTAAGTGATGGTATAAAAAGTTGTATACCCCTGCAGTCACAGGCAATAATGACTCCTATACAGAGATGTACACAAATGCCCTGTATAATCATCTTAGTAACAGTACAGACTTGGATGTACCTGGCTGGATTAAACCCAGGCCCTCCTGAAAAATAAAAAGTCACTGTGGTGGACAGATTGTATAACAAAAAGAAGAAACTGATGTCCAAGAACAAGAGGCAACTGCCTTTACAGAGGAAGAATTCCCTCCACAGATTGAACAAGCAAACAAGAATTATTGTAAAGTCCTTTAAACAAAATTATGAAGCTAAAATAGCATCCCTAGCCAAGGACAGTCATACGGCATTCTTTAACTATGTCCAAAATCTAAAAGGGAGTGTCCAGCTATGTACTGAATTGTTAGTAGATGGTACCAGTCACACTATACAGGAGGAAATTGCCAACCTGCTAGCTGACAGATTTGCTGCAAACTTTACCCCCCTATCCCCACCAGCCATATCCCAAAGCATACCTGACACCAGTTTTCTACCTAGTATCCCTAGAGGTCAAGTCATATGTGTGCTCTCCAAGGCCTAAAACACGGCCTCAGTGGGACCAGATAACATCCCAGGTTGCTTACTAAGTAATCTAAAACAGGACCTAGCTGACCCACTTGCCATTCTCTTGAACTATAGCCTGAGAACTGGCTTTCTACCAGCAGAATGGAGAACAGCAACAATAATCCCCTTGCATACAGGGGGGCCATCAACCGACCCTGGGAACTATAGACCCATAAGTCTAACCAGCCTCATCTGCAAAGCCATGGAAAAGATCATCATGGACCTTATCAACAAGGCCATAGGCGACCTTCAAACTCTAGACCCAACCCAGTTTGGCTTTGTTAAGGGTAAATCATGCTTATTAAACCTGATAGACTTCTCCAAGAAAGTTACCAAAGCCCTGAATGCAGGTAAGACAGTGTATATCACCTATCTGGACCTAGCCAAAGCCTTTGACACAATCCCTCACTTGAGTATCATTGAGAAACTCTCCCAGCTAGGGGTTAACCCTTACATCACCAGATGGGGTAGCTAAATGGCTCATCAACAGAACACATACTGTTAAAGATGGTGACTCCACCTCTACCAATAGACCTGTCACCAGTGGCATACAGCAAGGATCTGTACTTGGTACTATTTGGAATCTATTCCTTGGAAATCAGGGCTAAAGTAGACGGCCTTTGGCTTACTAAGTTCACTAATGATTGTAAACTAGGTGCAATCACTAAGTCCCCCAATGATGTTAATATATTACAGGAGGGGCTAACACAGATAAATGACTGGCGCCAAAGTCACAGTCTAAAACTAAATGCAAAAAGTGCACTATTATCCCATTTGGCAAAGCAGAATTCCCCACTAATTACAATACTGACAGCACCCCTCTAAGTTCAAATCCAGTGGTGCTAAGTCTGGGAACACAAATCAACAGCAATCTGAACTTTGACCACCAGATTTCCACAGTGGTTAGAAAAGCCTTCTACATTGTACATCTCATAAGTAAAGGCACTAGATGCAGGTCTAAGGATGTTATAACCCCACTTTACTCAACCCTAATCAGACCAATAATTGAGCAATATGCTCTTTTCTGCATGTATGTCAGCAGACACCTGCAGCACTTGGAAAGGCCACAGAGGCTGCTCACTAACAAGATACAGGCATTTCAAATGGAGAGGCCACAGAGGCTGCTCACTAACAAGATACAGGGATTTCAAACCATGACCTATGTCAATAGACTGAAAGCCCTGTCACTGTACTCTATATCATATAAGCTACTGACAAGCAACTTGTGCCTGACCTACAGGGCAGTCTCTGACCCCAACCCGATGGAAATGTTGCACACCCACAAATCAAATGGCAGTAGAACCTCTCACTCTAAGGCTGTCAACCTTGCCAGTAACATTAACAGAACATGCTGGAGAGACAGGTATGTCTCCTACAGATTGCTGCTGTTCTGGAATAAACTTCCAATTCATATGAAGCAGAGCTCCTCAATGACCCTATTCAAGCACAACCTGGACATATAGATGGGTGACCACAAATTCACCTCAGGGGTGGCACCTATGTCCCTCATGGACATGGTTAGTACACCCATCTTACAAAGGACAATTGAGGCAACCCGGGATTAACATGGCTAGGTTTATAAAGGCTCTACTACCACTAACCTAGTAACCACCTATGAACCTGTATGTAGCTGTGGATCTTGTGCGTGTGCTGCAGTGTCTGGGTGGTTCTAAACAGCTGTGCAGATTAAATTGTTTGTGTTGCCTACTCAAAGCCAGGAGAGTAGCTCCAAATACTACTTCTCCGTTAAATAATGAGAAGCCAAGTCAGTCTTTAAAAAATCGGAATTCAAAGTTCAACAAAGTGTCCCTTTTGAAATATAGTATCGATAAATGCTTACCTAATCAAAATTTTATTTTTTGAACAAGATGTATTGACATATTGCCATATGTAATTTCAGAATGTCCAGTCTCTGCAAAATGTGGACACCAGATGACCAAGCTAAAGAGAACAAATTATGAGAAAATTATGGAGAAGAATAAAACTGGCATGAGTGCTCTGATGTTTAATTTGAAAAATGTGCATGTCTTTATTAAGCATGTCATTACTGAAAATGCTACAGCATTGAGAATTACTTTTAATATAAGAAGAAATAGAGGAAACACGAAGTATTTTTCTTATTGTTTTTAAATGATTGCCTGCTGAGAACCTTGAGAACTGTAAATGATAATTTGACAAATGCTGAGCTAAAGTTCTTATTCTAACAACCTCAGTTAATAACCTAAATTTATAAATTGAAAATAGATGCTATGTTCTGTAAACATCATGATGTAATGAATGTCTAACAGTCTTTATAAAAGTTGTGGTCAGAATGGTAAAACTTTTTTTTCATTTACCCATAGCTCATTGATAACAGTTTGTCAAGTCGCAGTTCACTGACCATGAAGAATTTCAAGAAAAGGACTTGCCCTCTGGCCACAGCAAGACCATGATAGTGGCCAGTCCAGTGATTCACTGGGATATGAATCAATAGATCAGCATCAACATCTGGTGAATTGAGAAATAATTAGATTAATGATTATATAATTGCTATAAAGCATG
Source organism: Protopterus annectens (assembly GCF_019279795.1). NCBI lineage: Eukaryota > Metazoa > Chordata > Ceratodontiformes > Protopteridae > Protopterus > Protopterus annectens. The sequence continues at coordinate 779,494,972 of NC_056748.1, read as the reverse complement.
TTGTTTAATGAACAATTTACATAAACACTGGCTTACAGTACATTAAGATTAGTCAAGTAAGCACCATGTGTTTGCATCTAATATTACTTTATATGCAATATTTAATTTATGTATTTATGTATGGTACATAGATTTCACCCAGTAGCCCCTTTCTGTCTATGACATTGTTGAAATATGAGAAAAATCTTCAAGAAATATGGTATGTATGGAAAAGTGAGTTAACTTTATATTTCATAATATGACAATGCATAGTTCAAGAAATGGTCATATGTATGATATATTTTTCAAATTGATACCCAATTATAGTGGAACCAACAAAGTACACACAACGGGATAGGTAAAATGTCTTTGAGCTGTACAAATAACGAAATGGATTTTCACAAGAAAGGATTGTTTTCTTTGGAGAAAATAAAAGGAATCACACATTATCTAACTAATTCAGTCTCCTTTTTATGTACTTCATAATTAATGCATTCCAGACTCCACGCACTATTTTCTCTGACTTCCTAACTCAAGTCTCTCTACATTAAAGATAAACCCTAACACAGTGCCTCCTTCTGCCTCGTGTGCTGAACATTAACCTTTATCCCCATATTCCTGTCTCTCCACATTAAGCCTAATTCAGTGCTTCCTTCTCCTCACATGTTCAGAATTAACCTTCATCTCATTAAGGCCTCACATTCTTTCCTTTCTCCATATTAAGCTGTAAACTGCACTTCCAAGTCTGATTTTTCACATTATTAACTTCATTGTCTAAATAATGGTATTCACCTACAAATGAATATATCACAAGTATGCATTATTATTTTCAGTTAACCAAAAGGAAGTCAGCATTGTCACAATCATAAAATTCTTAATTATCATATTTATCCTTTAATTTGAAAATAGGGAAATATGTAGCGGTGACTATATTCCCCTACCTTAACTCTAACCTGTGTTTGCAAAGTGTTTCTCCTGTAGGATTCCACAGACTTTCCTATGTTTGTGTGTGGGCTAGCCAACAGGCGGTGCAAATCTTGGCTCTAGATGACTGTCACTACTGAAGCAACACCCCAACCCCATGTGCAAAAAATGATGAAAAAATGAGGGTTGTGGATGAACAGATCTATGCATTTGCATTTAAATAAAACCAGGTAATATAATCTTGTTCTGTTATTTAACACAGCCAACTCAATAATCTGTTGTCTGATTTTTAAGACCTTATATATGCATGTTCTTTGAAAAAATATAAGCACTCTACCTTAGCCTACCAAATCTTATAACAAAAAACAGATATATACACTTATAAGCCTTCCCCAGATTCCTTGACCCATATCCATCCTGTAGCTAAGATCACTTGACATATCTGAAACATTTCAGTCAGAATCCTCCAAACATACAAGATGCATCTTCCTTTAAGCCTTGACAATCTGATGCAGATCCATAATCTTCACCTAAACATACAATTTTGCTTACTATCATGTAACTTGAATTCAAAAACAAAATCACCTACAACTGTTCAAATCTTCTTTAAGCCTCTGTCTTAAACTGAAAAGTCACCATGAAACTCTCTGCTGCTTTAAATTAACACATATCAGCATTTTGTTAAAAATGAAAGACAGAAGATGTGCTGACCAGTCTACAGTAACCACATTAAATCCATCTGGTAGCACATCATTAAATCTGACAACTTCTTTCCATCTGGCAACTTAAACACAAATAACATTATATCCTCATCACAAGTTTGCATAACTATTTTATCTTAGATAAGTTAAAATAGAGTCATGGTCCTATAAAACCAAATGAAACCAGTTTATCCCTTATCTATCTATACTATATATATATATATATATATATATATATATATATATATATATATATATATATATATATATATATTGATCTATATAGATAGTTATATATCGCTCTACTTTTAAATCCTGAATTATCATAATGTTGAATTTCAGAATTTCGAGACCACAAATTCGAATCTTCAGAATACCAAACATTTGCAATGCCAACAATCACAACAGTGAATACTAACATAAAATCAAAACAGAAACTTCATAAATAGGTTAATAGCTCCTTAAATTTTACAACTGTGTTCCTAAAAGAAGTTCTACTATGTTAATTCGCAGAAAGAATTACACTACTAATGCTAATTGCACTAAGAACAAAATAACAAAGCCCGCCCTAATCAAACCACTATCCAACTACCTCAAACCATAATAAATTATTTTTTCACATTTTTGCAGGGGGCTATGCCCCCACCTCCTGCAAATTAAATATACCAACTCGAGATTGCGCACCATTGACTAAAAGTGTAAATACCCAAGGCACACCCACATCTGTGGTATAGTCACCCAGTGGGCTACGCACATACACTATCAGCGTACAAAGCAGGAACTGCAAAAGAATTCCACAGCATTTTTAAAAAAGAGAGAAATGTTTTAACCTATAAAAGTAATCACAGTTCTTTCCAATGCTTAACTTACACAACTGTCAATACTTTAGAATACTTTAAAACTAGTTGTTACACATAAGACATATAAAAAAATAACCTTTACAATCCTAAACATACACAACGTTAAACCTGCTAACAACCTTACAATGCTTTGTATTATTATAAAAATATGAACCAAATATAAACACTCAGAACTTCCTACCTTTAAATAACATTATTTAATTTTAACAAACTACATTATTCGCTCTACAGCAGAAACAAGACGTTGCTATACAACTTTCAATAGTTTGAAAGTGGTACATTTAAACTTTCGGTATTCTCACAATTCAGGTTTCTCGTCTTGACATTCTGAAATTCGACATTATAGTAATTCAGGATGTAGAAGTAAATCCATACACAGACACACACACACACACACACACACACACACACACACACACACACACACACACACACACACACACACACACACACACACACACACACACACACACACATACCTATATCAAATGTGTGTGTGGAATTAAGACACATAATTGACATGTCATAATCCAAAACGCAAGTCATCGAACTGCCAACAATTCAAATATTAATTAGTTGAAACAGAAAAATACAACACTTTTGCAGGGGCCAAGTTTCCCTGCAACCAGCAGACCCCCTGTTAATTATACATACTGTTAAGAAACTGCACTACAGTAGGGAAATGGCAAATTTCCCAAACCCTGCTTTACTGCAATCTTGTTCACAGCCGGTACAGCAGATTTTCAATCAGCTATACCACTTTTTCTTGTTTAATGTAATAAAAAATCGACTCCACATTAGACTTATATATATATATATATATATATATATATATATATATATATATATATTATACTAATATATTTGTTTAATAACTAATCATTATTGACAATTTCAGACTCTGGCTGAAATGCAAAACATTTCACAAAGAAAAAAGGTAGGAATATAGCAGAAGCATACTAAAATGTAAGCAATGAACAGAATAGTTAAGATCAGCTGCAAAGGAAAATTTATGCACATTCTAATAAAAAGCAAAGTGTAATGTACAGTATATATATTTGTTTCTAAAGTGGGTAAACCTCCAGTAATTCGGGGAGACAAGAGGAGAGAGGGATAGTGTGTTCGGTGATTTGCCCTGTGTTGAAGCAGAGACATTTGGCTTAGATGAAGATGTGCTTTTTGAATTTCATTCTGAATTTGGAATAAGTATTGACTGCCTTTAGGTCAGTGAGGAAAATTTGCCAAAGATTAGGTGTCTGAGAAGAGAATGCATCTGCAGTGCTGCGGAATTTGGTTCTAGGGGTAATGAGAGTTACAGAGGCTTGTGATTAGTGTCTCAGGTTGTAAGGCAAGTATTTTTTATGAAGTTTATCATCAATAGGAATTATCCTCAATAGGAATAAATGAACTGCAGTGGTGGTGCTGCGGTAGCGTTGTCACCTCACAGTAAGACGTTGTCCTGTTTGATTCTCAGCTAGAGCGTCTTCTGGATGGAGACATGCGTGACTGGGCATACCTTCATTGAAGGTTGTGCGTCAGTGCTGGCAACTCGGCACATAAAAATCTACTGCCAATCATTAGCAGACTGGAGTTCCACTGTGGCGACCCCTAACCGGGAAAAGCCGAAAGACACAACAACAAAAATCATCAATAGGAATAAATATGTAGTGTTGGAGTAGTTTGCAGAATTGGAATCCTAACAGTAGGTTAGATCTTTGTTTTATGTGTAAACATTTTTTTTTCTAGGGTGAAATACTGATGCTCGTGAGGGTTTAATTTGTAATGAACTGATAGATGCTGTTAGAGATTATCTGCATTGCGCTGATGTTTTATCCTTGGAAGCAGATGCAAAAATAGGCAGTCTATATTCTAGCTGAGAGAGGAGAACTCCTTTGCTGATGGCTGCTCTAGCTGGTTGAGATAGAAAAGGGGAGACATTTTAGGCCCAGAAGGAGGAGGAGAAAAGAGTTTCATTTTGTTTTCACTATAAATGGAATGGAACTCTAGACAGACTGATCAAGTCATAAGCCTAGGTATTTGAATATGGAGGCTGTTTCTGTGGTATGGTTATGTATGTCAGGGTAAGTTAAAGAGTTAGGTGCTTGGTGAATTTTCTGTGGAGTTCCAAAAAGCATAGTTTTGATCTTAGAAGGATTGAGAAGTAGTTTATGAGGCACGGTGGAGCTCATGCAAGTCTGACTGGAGTCAAAAAACAAACGGACTGTATATATATTTACTAAAAGATCTATGACAGATTTCACCATGCCCACCAAATAAGAATTGTGTAAGACCAAAACAAAAAGCAAAAATTAAACCAGCGTGTTCCACAGCAAGGCAGTCCTTTATTGAAAATCTACAAGGAAAAATAAATGTTAAAAGCACCTCAGACTAAGCACTTTCACCTGTTCTTATTCAAGCATCATCAGAGTCATGAATTGTGTAAGAATTTTACTAAAAGCCACAAGCCTCCTTCATTATAATTTCTAACATACCACATCACCAGAATTACTCATTCTAGAAAAAATACATATTTATATATTCCTAAATGACCTGCTACCAAGTAATCAAAAATGCTTAAAGACGCAAAATAAACTATTAAGTGTTCTTTGTTGTGCAGGGAAATAACTAATGAAAAGCAGAAACCATTGTTATTAAAAATGCCGTTCATGCCATTAAACTACTTACTCAAGTTGCAATACACTTTTTAAGGTGCAATTTTTTTTTTTTTGCAACATAAACATTTTTTAACCATTTATTTTTCAATCTTTCATCAAACTTCAAGTAGGCAACAAGTAAGGAAAGAGAACAACATTGTCAGCTTCTATGTAAAAATACACAGAAATCGCTATTATAAACAAACTAAATCACATGCATCTTTACAAAGTACTGTGAAACAACTTAATGGCTAAACTGCATAAGAAATATCTCTGTGACTGGAATACAAATTCCTTTTTTTCCAGATATATGCACACTCGATCACTTTAGCAGAGATAGTACCAAAATTGTCTTTTATTATCTCATATTCAGTTATATCTGTAAGCCAAAATATGTCACCAAGTCATTTGTTTTTCTTTCATATTTTCCCTTATATTTAGCTCTCTAATTGTGGGCTCCTGCTTATATAAATTATTCATTAATGTAACAAGGTTTGTTATGGAAGGGTGTGTTTTACGCTTCCATTATCCAGAGATACATTTTAGGGGGGGAAGCAGGACCAGGCCATCAATTAATGTTGATTTTAGTTTTGAAATCTCCTGGTTATTGTATAGTGAAATCATTATATAGTGAAATCATCAATAAACAAAAATGTACAAGTAGTTTCCTGGACAAAGTTGATTTACCAAGGGCAGAATATCATTTCTAAATTGTCATATCCGGTGAGACGACAGTCCACATTGATCCTATGCAGTCGGAGATGCTGAAGGAAGTCATAGGTAAGTTAGAGAGAGATTTTCTGAGCCTGACTCAGCGACAACATTTCGAAGTCTGTCTTGTCAGGAAAATAATGTCAAGAGAACTTAGAGTACTGAAGATGCCAACGTATGGCATGCAGCACCCAGAGTTGTTAACCAAGTGGCAGCAGCTTAACCTAGAGGTAAGCGCCAAGTATATGACACTTTTGGTTGACTATTTTAGACCAGAGGAGAAACGACTGAGGGGTTCAATTAAAGAACAACAGTTAAAACTTTATACTAAATTTCCAACTGTTTTGGTTGACCGTTCACTTGAGGGGTTACTTGATAGGATAGTAGTCTTTGAGAGAAGACTGCTGCAACAGAAAAGAGATAAGATTTGCAGAGATACATGAGATTTTCAGCATGGACATGTTTTTACATGGCCCAGAGCAGAGGTAACAAGGTGTGCACAGGAACATGAAGGATCTAGTGTTCCAGTAAGCTCAAATGTGTCTGAAGCTGCTAATACCGCTGTAATCCCTGTGCAAGGTGTTGATTCTGGAATATTGTCAGTTAATTATAATTCCTTAAGTGAGGCTTCGATGTCTTCAGAGCCTGTCAATACATTTATTCCTAGTAATGACATTTTTGCACCTGAAAGTAATGGGCCTGTGCCCATAGGAGATGTAAGGCCCAAAACTACATCTGTTGTACAGAATGGGCCAGTTGCTATGCCATCTACTTCGAGTATGGCCTCCTACCCCCAGTTCCCTTTACCTATAAGTGGGGAAAAAGGACCTATAAGAACTCGGTCAATGAGTCGGGGAGACAAAAACGCAACCTATCAGCCAAGAGACAGTCGAATCAAACATTGAAAAAGATGTGGAGTCAAGTGGGGACTCTTTAGTTTGGAAGTTATCAAAGAGAATATTGAGTCATGATGAAATTTCCATTTTAAATAAGGGAATTGACTTTTATTCCTTCTAGGGCCAGTGATCTAACAGAGACTATGATTGATACTAAATGCTTTAGTAGAAATGTTATGCTCAAGTTGGAAATTGGTAATTGTGTGGATGGTACAAAGAAATGCTTTAGGAAGCTTAGCTTATATATGCCTAACCCACATCCGATAGTGGAAGCATTTACTAAAATGGTGGAAGATGATCTGTACAAATTTTATGATGGTAAATGAATAAATGTTCATAGTAAGAATGTAAGATCTAATTTGAATTATACAGAATGTGTAGCCTTAAAAAGTTTGCAGAAGGATGGGTCTATTATGATAAGGCCTGCGGACAAGGGTGGCCCTATAGTCCTGATGGACAGAGGTCAATATGTTAATGTTATGGTTAATATGTTAAGGGATGACCACTTTTATGTTCAAATTGATTTGGGGAAAGTACGCTCCTTAGAAATCTATATCCTGTATGCTGGAGGACCTACTCAAAAGTGGGTTGATAGATTTAAACTGTATAAATTTTTAAAGGTTGATTTTCCATTGTTGCCATGTATACAAGGTCTCCCTAAAATCCATAAGGATCGAAGGAACCCTCCGATGAGACCCATAGTTGCAGGGAGGGGGTGGGTCACTGAACCCTTCTCCCTGTATGTGGAGAAATGGTTACGACCTATTTTGAATAACAATGTATACATTGTGAAGGATACAAAACAGTTTCTGGTTGACCTATATGAATTTGGGAACATACTAGGAATGGATTCAGAGGAATATTTTGTAACAATGGATATACAGTCCCTTTTTACTATTATTCCTAATTTGATGGGGATACAGTCAATAAATGAATATCTACATAGGCATAGTGATTATGGAAACAGACAGATAGACTTGATTTGTCTGTTTTTGGAGAAATTATTGGAGAATAATGTTTTCACTTTTGATGGCAACATATACTTACAGCATGATGGCATAGCTATGGGCACTTCCTGTGCCAATAGCTATGCCAACATGTTTATGGCATCCTGGGAGGAGGAGGTATTGCTTAAGATGAACTTGTATTCAGAGCATGTCAAGTTCTACTGGTGTTTCGTTGATGACCTTTTCCTCATTTGGGAGGGTACAGGTGTTGAATTGGATATGTTCTTTAGGCAAATAAATGGGACATATGAGTTTTAAAATTTACCATGAACCGTTCTATTACTAGAGTTGAATATCTGGATGTCTATGTTGAGAGGTTATGTGATGGTTCAATTAACACAGGGGTATATAGAAAGACATGCTACAGGAACACCTATTTACATAGAAGTAGCATGCATCCCCAATATGTGTTTAAAAACGTTATCAGAGGCCATGGAATGAGGGCCTCTAGGGTGAAAGCATTAGAGGAAGGATTCAACCATGAGATAAATATATTGAGGAACAGGTTATTAGATAGAGATTATGGTCCCATTGAGGTGGACAGGAATTTAGAAGGGGTTGGACAACTAAGGCAAGATATAGCCAGACCGTATTACTCCCACTGTTCAGAGGTTACTGAGAGCATTAGGAATACTCAATGTTTTGATACTATCAAAGCCCCGATGTTTTATACCACAGATAGTAACCCAATTATGGACATAGTTAGGAAGAACTGGCGTGTTCTGACCACAGATCCTGAAGTTAAGGGAGTGGTAGGGGATAATCCCAGTTTTTGGTTTAAAAATAAACGTAATTTGAAGAGGTTTTATGCCACTCTAGAGACAAGGATGGAGGTGATGTATTTACTAAGGGTACACACCCCTGTGGCCACTATAATCTTTGTGAGTACTTGGATACTTCAGGATCCTTTATACATCCTGATACTGGTCAAACTTTTAATTTTGAAATCAGCGCAAATTGTAAGATATCTCATGTGGTCTCTCTGGCCAAGTGTGTGATCTGTGGGTCATTTGATGTCGGGAAGACCAACAGACCCTTTAAAGACAGAATAAGGGAACATGTATATGGAATTAGAATCAAAACAACCACTAATGCCCTATCAAAACATATTATAACAGAGGGGGAAGAGCATAAGTTTAGGTTTTTAATGATGGATTTGGTTAAACCAACTGTGCGGGAAAGTGATACATGAAACCTAACTGAACGTAAAGAAGTTAGGTGGATTTTGAGGCTTAGAGCAGGTAGGGGCTTGAACGAAAGGGTTTCCATTAAGCCTACCTTGACATCTAGGAGATTAAGTGTCAAGTAGCATTTGCCCCAAGCATATGTATTCTGTTATGCATGTATTTCTTAAGTCATATTTTTTTATGTTATATATATTTTCCATATATATTTTATATTTTGATATATATGCTTTTAATTTAGAAGCTGCTATGTGGGTTATGTGATATCTCTTTAAATTTATTTCAGCATTGAGATGATTGGTGTTATCTGATTGGTGCACTTATACTATTTAAATGTACTTGGCCAGTATTTGTCGGTTTGATGGTCTGAAGAAGCTCCTATGTGAAAGCACTTACCAGTTTTGTAATAAATAGATATTCTGTTTTATTTTACTTTATTTCATGGTGGACTCATTTCATGAACTGCATGGTTGGAGTACTGCTTTGCTGCTGATTTAATTTATTATTTGTCTTTACTACTTAAGCAGTACTACGTTTGCACTGGAAGGTGTGTTATTGTACTTTTTATATTATTTTGGCCTTCAAATGTATAGCTAATCCCCTGACCTTTTCATCACACTTTCAGCAGATGGGATCCATCACCAGGAATCGAGGTAGTCTACGGGAAGTATAAGAATATTCATGCAAACCCTGCCAACTAACAGGTTTGTCATTACAGAAGACTGAAGCATACCCAAGACATAGTACAATTCAGTCCCAACTTTTAATAGGTAGTTGAGCTGCAAGGTCCTTCAAGTATATTCTCATAAGCTTATCCAGTTCAGCATAATGAAGTCTAATCAAAATTCTGTAAATCATGCTATATTTTTTACCAAAGTATTTGATCCTCAAACGTCTGTATATAGGTGTATGACCCCTAGCCTATCATTACTATTCGCAGAATAGGTCTTTAGATTTTTTAACTGAGATTCTGGGAAACAGTTAAATTAATCAGAATAAAAAAGAGACACTGGTGTGGTAAGAATGTGGGCTAAGATTTTTAAGTCAGACAAGCATCTGTCTCCATTCTGAGGATTCTAAAATGTGGCCATACATATACTGGCTATATATAATTTTTCCAGGTTAAAATCTTCAACTTGGACAATGTTAAATAGATCATGCTGATAATAATAATGATAATAATAATTATAATTATAATTATAATATATGGGTAGATATAAGTGCCTTTTTTAAAGCTATTCAGGTGACTCCTTGTCATGCAAAGAAGAATGGACTCATATAAGCCATTAAAGTCACCCATATTAAATAAGTAGTAATGATTTCCAGCCTGCTTCATAATTGAATCTATTACAGTGATAAAACTACTTTAAAGTAGAAGCTAAATTATACATTTATGGGTCAGGGACCCTCAGTCCAGTGAATTATTCAAGAGTCGAAATCTTCTATGACATCCCTGGTGATATTGACCCCGAATAAAATCTGCATTCTGCTTAGATATTTTTATAGCAACAGTCATGTGATAGTAACAATACAGACCGACATTCATATAGTATATGAGGTAAAAATAAACATTTCTATATCTTCAATTTGCTGCTGAACGTCTAATAAGATCTTTCCATAATACTAAGAAATGCCCACATGTATTACCAAGCTAGGCATAAACCAGATGCATTACACAAATGGAGTTGTTCACTAAACGTATCCCTAAGTAGATTCATTAAGTATGGATATTTTGTTTAAGGGAGCCAGAAAGTTGGTTGTTAATAGAAAGTGAAGTGCTAGTTACATTCAGTTTGCATGAAAGAAAGGAATAATTTTAAGCACTCAGCTTTTCTAACTGCTGCTCTGGCTCTCCCAGATATCCCAGCATGTCATTTGCATATAAAGAGTGGCAGTATGCTTGATTTATACATGCATACCTCCCCTTTCCAATAATGTTATTTTGCTAGCCAAGGGTTTGAAAACTAGAGAAAAGGGCATCCCTATCTAGTATCCCTGGTAATGCTGAACGTTTATGATATATTACTGACATCTTTCACACAGGCCAGTGAAATTTGGCATAGTGTTTTAACAATTCAGTAAATAAAGAGGGAAATCCCAACTGTTTCAGCTCTAAAACAAACACCCACTCCATTCTGGGGGGCTTTCTTGGCATCAGTGTTGAGGATCAGAAGTGATCTATCCTGCCTGTTGGCATCCTTCCTCAGAAGTTTAGTCTTTATAATGTTATCAAAGGTCTGCCTACCTTGGATGAGACTATATTGGTCATTATGGGTAAGTATATATACCCAGGGAGAAATTCGGTGGTTGACTATAAACATTAAGAATTTATAGTCTAAACTGAAAGTGAAACAGGGAGGTATGATGGAGGCTTGCTGGGACACATACTGTGCTTCAAAATTAAAATGATTAAAGCAGGATTGTAGCTTTCAGGCGTCTGTTTCTTTTATATAATTTGCCATTTACGGAGTTATATTGTGCTGCTCATTCTGATACCTTTATTCTGCCTCCTGTAACATTTTATAATAAGCTAACAAAGACAGCAAGATATGGTGAACCATCTTTATTGATAGTGGAATGGACTACCTTAGTAAAACGTTCACCACAGTTTGATGTCACAGGCCTGTTGGCAGTGTTTTTTCAGAGCAACTGATAAATAAATATCCAAGTTGCAAAGCCCTTACTGCACAAGAAGCCTTGTACAGATATCACCTGATTAAAAGCATGCTGCTTCAAAGCAACATGTGTGTGTGTGAGTGTGTGTGTACGCTAACTAGTATTAAAGTAGCAGTTAATGTAAGGCCAGAATGCTTGTCATCAAAGTTAAGGCTCGTACAGTTTTAAACTGACTCCTAAAAACACTCATCACCCAAGCAACACTTACTACAGAGCAATACAAACTGCACCACGGAGACTATAGGACTATAGGACACGTAATTTTATTCCAGAACAATGAAATGCTCCAAATATAAAAATGTTAAGCCCTTTCATCAATAAAAAATTACTTCCTCAGAACACATAGTAGTAAATCAATTAAACTTATATACTCTCCATATTCAACAAATTAAACAATTACACTTAATTACACCCTTAAAGTAAAATGCCATGCGGAGTTGTAGATATTTAAAACAAATAAATAAAAAATGCTGGCTAAAAAAACATTCAAATTTCACTGTTATTAATACATAAATGAACTACTTACTATTTTAATGTTTTATTTATTTTAATCTATTTGCCCTCTCTTTTAAAACTGGAAGAATTGATAAATGATCAATAAAACCAGGGGGAAAGTTAGAAGCTAATCTAAGCTGCCACATTAACTCTTTTTTAACCAAACAATTTTTCCAGTCCCCTCCTCTTCCATCAAGTTCAACAATATCCACAATACCAAATTTAAACCCTGTATAGCCATGACAAACTATAGAATGCCTAAAAAGGGCATTTGTCTCTTTTTTTATTTTCTATCTCATAAAGGTGTTCGTAAATCCTACATTTAAGGGCCCTCTCAGTTTTGCCAATGTAGAATCCATTACAAGTGTTACATAAAGCAATATACACTATTTTACTAGTGTAGCAATTCCCCTTTCTTAAAATAGGGTGCTCCCAAACATATCAGATGGGGTTGGGAGGGTGGCCTAATGGTTAAGGTGTTTGCCTTACAAACACAAGGTGCAGGGTTCAAGTCTCCCAAGGGATAATTGGCTATGCTTAAAATGGCTCACAAGGGCAGTTAGCCTAGTACTACCCTATAAAACTTATAAGATGTAACTACATTGGGAACATCGCCCACAAGGTTTAGTGTTTTCTCTCATATTAATTCTTCCTGTACCCACTTTTTCCAAACTAGTTTTCAAGTTGATACTCACTTTAGTGGAAAAGGAAGTTTTTTCACCCACTTTCCTATATATATATATGTCACTATTAGTTTTAAAAATGCCCCAGTTTTTATATAAAACATTTTTAACTCTTTTGGAAAGTGGGCAATGCTGAATAATACATGCCTGACTAAAGTCTATCAAATCTGTGTTAAGATGTGCATTAGAATCATGTTCCTGTCCCATATTGTCACTATCAGCTGCCATACATCTCACCCCATTACCCAAGAGTGGTTTATATCTATTTCCCCATTGATCTAACACCTCCTTCAATATGGGTTCCACTAAATTGGGGGGGGGGGGTATCCTCTCTCAAAAAACCTGGCCTTCAATCTATCAGATTCATGTTTAACATCATGACTTTCAGATGTCATTCTGGCAATTCTAATAGACTGCCCTTTTACTATACTTCTTTTCTGACTCATAGGATGATGGCTTTGGTAATGTAGATAGGCGTTACAAAAAGTGGGCTTACGATATACATTGGATTTAAAACCTTGATTGGTTTTAGAGATCTTTACATCAAGATAATTTGTTTCAAACCTATTCACTTGATGTGTGAATTTTAAAAAGGTGGTAGCATTGTTAAGATATTCCATGAAGTGTGGTATATCTGCAAGATTACCTCCCCACAAGACAAAAATATCGTCCAAGAATCTCTAGTATAAAATAATATCTGATTTGTATTTACTGTTCAAAACATGTTGCATTTCCCACCCATATAAAACTAGGTTGGCATATAGAGGGGCACAGGCTGCTCCCATGGCTACACCTCAGATTTGTTGGTAATACTCACCCTCAAAGAATATATAGTTGTTATCTAACACGTGAGCCATAATCTCACAGGTGAGTTGAATCCTTTCAGGGTCCATGGTAGAGCATGCCAGTAATGCATCTTCAAAAAATTCCATCCCCTCAACCCTGGGAATGCAAGTAAAAAGATCCTGGACATCATTAGTTAGGAATATAATGTCTTTAGACCAGTAGTTCTGTTTAATTTGTCCCACAAAATCCCAGGAATCTTTAATTATATGTGGAATACCCTCCACCACTTTTTGAGTTGTTCTATACACAAAAATGGCCAAACTGTGTGTTTTAGATCCACTTGCTGCCACTATGGGCCTAAAAGGTGGCAAAGTTATACTTTTGTGGATCTTGGGTATTCCAAAAAATGTTGGGATCCTGGGGTGTACATTCACAAGAAAATGACATGTTTCTTGACTAATTCTTTGGTCTAACAGGTATTCCTCAAGATAACTATCAATATGTTGATAAGCAATATATATTTCATTCTTAGAAACTTGTAGATAATTAGTTTGGTCAAACAACATTTCTTGCATTAAATTGATGTAATTGTCAGTGTAAAATACCACTATACCGCCTCCTTTATCGGGGGCCATGATCCTCAAAAACTTGTCCCCAATTAATTCCTTCATTAAAGTTCTTTCCCTGGGATTTAAATTGCAATAGATCTTTTTATCCTGTGTCCATAATTCATATATTTCTTCCTTAATAACTTTTTCAAAAGTGTAGATCAAGGGGTGAAGGGGTGGGTTGTACATGCTATTTTTCCTGATTGTGTCTTTCATGTTAGGCATCGTAGCCTCCTCCCCCTACTACAGAGCAAAAGACACATACCATCTCCATATAGACATGTTTTGAAATGTAACTATGCTTGCCTACATCTTATGTCTTGCAAGTAAAAGAATTCATAACCACTACCATGTCATAATTTACAGAATAGCCTGCTACCAACCTGTGCTACTATTATTTACATTTAGAAAATGGCCTTACAAAATACAAGCAGTCGATTAGTTATAGTGGAAGAGAAAATCGAATCAGTCATACTACATAAAGAATGGTAAAAAAGAAAGACCTGACTACAGTGTCTGTGTATAAATGAATACCACATAGAAATATACATGGCAATCTTGGACCATAAGGTTTCCATGTATTAGCTTGTTTTTTGTTCCTGCTTTAAATAATCATCTGTTCACATTTGCTAATGCAACTTTTCTAAGTGTCTGTACTAGGGGAGAGGATTACCCAGTCAAAAAAATGTTGCCACATACTGTATTCTGTCAGTCAGCAGCCACATGGCCCACCTTTATTCTTACCATGGAAAGCACACCCCTCCCAGGCTTACAACACACAGCAGTTTCTACAAGACCAGCAGCATGTATACCCTTATGGGTGGGGAGCACTGAAGTCCGGAAGGGTACCTCTACAGAAATTACTGATTTTACTGATAAGTTACAAGAATCATTTTTAATGAATTTCACTTGCAATGAGCTCTCAGGATTCCAAAGATTTATACTATGACCAAGAATGCCTCCTAAGGAAATTGCTCAATGCAGCCTGCGTTTTTCGTTCCCTATTAGAAATTCTAAATGAGTAAATTGTGAAACTTGTTCTGACATCCATCTTTAAAAAATTTTTGGAGACAAACTCTTCTACTTTCCTAATGTTGGGGTGGGCTGTACTTCCCAAACCCCTGCCACTGACATATACTCCCACTAACATCATTGCACTTCAGAGTAGGGGGACTTCTTTGAGATACCACAACACTGTCCTCAGTATATATGCACTTGAAGTCTTGTTTCTATGGATCACAATTATGGTCCTCAGAAAATAAACAGGTACCCATATTTTTATGTCACAAAAGCTTCTTACAAACATGTAAAATGAACAAGTGAAATAGTCTACATTTTAAGAAACATCAATAAACATTATACTGAAATGAAAAAATATTTAAAAATAAGTCTCTAAATGCAATAATATGGGTGGGTCTGAAATGGAAATAAAGACATTTGGTGCCTGTGAAAATAGCCTAATAAGCCCAGATGCTCATTATCACCATAAAATGCCTTTATTTTAAGCATTTTTTTACTTAATAAAGCACCATCATCCATCAGACATTACATATTCTTTCCTTCATAGCCAAATTTATTTTCCTAATGGCCTTTCCTTTTTTTCTTTTTATCCTTTTACTCACCTCAGTTCTGTACACAGTACTTCAAACTCCTCATAAGTTACTAAGCCAGAAAATGAATCTAGAGTCTCATCCCCTTCCTTCTGTGCTCCTTTCTTTCCTTTACCACTTTTCTGATAAAGCCATTATCATGTCCACCCAGCTCTGCTACATTACTTTTCCTATACATTTCTTCCACAACATTCTGTGCAGTCTTCAAGCAAAAACCTCATATGCCTCTACCTTTTCAGAATTGGCATATTGTTTGAAAGGCTGTTTAACCCCACCCCCACCCACATACACATGCACACACTTTTTTGGTACCCTAAACATACATAGTTACTTACAGTTATCCTGCAAACTCAAAGTATATCTGTTTTGTGTGTGTGTGTGTGTGTGTGTGTGTGTGTGTGTGTGTGTGTGTGTGTGTGTGTGTGTGTGTGTGTGTGTGTGTGTGTATGTGTGTGTGTGTGTGTGTGTGTGAGAGAGAGAGAGAGAAGGCTGCCAGCCTAGCTAGACAAAATTTTGTAGATAATTATATGTCATTGTAAATATTAATGTAATCCACAGGCTTGTTTTTACAAATGTAAGAAAACGCAATGTAAGAAAACTGTGTTATATGCTGAACTTCAAAAATTTAACCACAGTGTACCCTGCTGGAAGAAAGCTGTTAAGTAAAGAATTACAACTGTGTTTGATCTCAAGCTCAGAGACATGATGTCTGGGCTAACAAAGTATTTCTATTGTTATTAAGACAGACATAATTACTACATTTTACATGTAAAAGTGTCTTTTATTGTTGTGGCTTTCTGGCCGGGTGTAGCTTACAAAGAAATGTAAATTTTGAGTTTCTGTTACCCTGGGAACTAAAGGAGAAGTGATAAAAATTATGTAATGTGAAATGTGTCAGCAGTACTGGGTATTATCAATTTAAGACTTTCTCAGAGGGAAAGACTGAGCATTTTGGATTCTGTAGGAAGCTGACAACAACTCACCAGCACTTTGCCTTGTAAGTAAAGTTATTTAGGACATAGTTTCTCTTAGAGTTAGATAGGAATTTAGCCAGATTAGTCTAGCTGCTTTCTATATTTATGTAAGATTATCCTACAATATTGTTTTAAAGTTCCTGTGATTTCTGAACTCTTGATTAGCACTGTGTTAAATTGATGAGATTTGTCTTGAGTTTTTATGATATTATTATTAAGTATTTTTAAACCTTTAAACTGTGGTTGTTTTATGTAGAGATAATTTAAGCTCTTAGAGTACAGTACAGGTATTTGGTGATACTGTCCAAGCCACTCCAATAGTCTTTCTGTTCAGCACACTTACTATTTGGATAACAGTAATATTACACAGTGAAATTGGTCACGATTTGGGAATGGCATTATAGTAGCTGATAATAGTGGTTGGTGGCAGCTGGTACTACCTTATAGTCTGGGCAGAAAGGGGGCATAGCTGGAGAACATGTGCCAGCCTTCCCCAGGAGTCTCTCTGTTGTTTGTATCTAAATCAAATCTTAAAGTGTGTGTGTGTGTGTGTGTGTGTGTGTGTGTGTGTGTGTGTGTGTGTGTGTGTGTGTGTGTGTGTGTGTGTGTGTGTGTGTGTGTGTCAGCTACTTGGGCAGGGACACGAAGCACTAGTTGGACAGAGAGGGCACTGAAGATTTTAGCTTGACCACTAGGCTGAGATCTGGACCCTATAGCTGTGCCAGTGGGGAGTCTTATTGGGGATCTGGAGAGAAAGGGAGAAACCATCCCCAGACTGACTGTGATTTATGTGTGCTCTTAAGGGAAGTTGTACTTTACTGTCTGTGTACTTGTTATCCTCCCAATGTGCACACCCCTTACTGGTGCTAGTAGTGAGGATTGATGCTCCTTGATCACTGGGCCAGTACACTGGCATCACATATTAATTGGTGGCAGTGGTGGGATATCCACATCAAATATTGTTTGATAGTGGTGAGTTAGCCACATCACATACTAATTGGCTTATAGTGGTGTGGGCAGTGGATTCTTGTAGGTTGTGTACAGTGATCACCGAAGGTGTTTTTCTACTCTAAATGAGTCAAGCAGTGGACATTCAGAGTTCAGATCACAATTGTTTTATTTCTTTTGTTAGCTTAGTTAGTCAGGGAGAGCAGACAAGCATGTCAGCAGAGGAGTATGTTAAGCTGACAAGGAGCCCTTTGGCTGAGATGTGCCAGGCTAAAAGACTGGTGCATGGAAACCTGACTAAAGCAGACATGATTGCAGCTTTGGTCACAGCTGCAGCAGAAAATAGCAACCAGGAGGATGATCAGATTGGCCATGGAGATGTACAACACTCTGAGAATGGACAGCTCAACCTTTCTGCAGAGGACTTACAAATCCATCTGAAGCTAAAAAGATTTGAGTTGGAGGCCAGGTGTTTGGAAACAGAAGCAGCAAAGAGGCTGAGACATCTACAGGCTGAGGAGAATGAGGAACTGCTATGCCTGGAAGATGAAGAGAAGGAGAGGCAGAGGCAGCATGAAAAGGAGATGCTGACTCTTCACCAGAATCATAGAGATAATGGGGAAAGAAGTATCTGGACCTCAGAAGCACAAAGGGTTAGTAAATTTCTTCCGCAGTTTACAGAGGGGGATAATTTTGATAGTTTCATTCATATGTTTGAGAAGGTATGTAAACAGTATGGCATTGACCAAAGGCTCTAGATACAGTTCCTGACCCCCTTACTCTATGGTAAAGCTGTAACTGTGCTGTCTAAATTATCTGATCATGATTTTTTTTATTATACCACTGTTAAGAATTCTTTGCTAGAATTTTTTAAGCTAACACTTGAAGTTTATAGGAAAATGTTTCATGAGCATAGACACAAGGCAGATGAAAGTGTGTTTGTGAATATGTTGCTAAACTAAGCACTTATTTTCATAGGTGGGTGAGTGGATGTCAGGTCACCACTTTTGAAAGGCTGGAAGACCTTTTGGTGAGGGAACAAGCCTTTAGCACTTTGCCTGAGGACATGAGGATCTGGTTAGCTGATAGACAATGTGCTACTTCAGATGACTTGGGGAAGAAAGGAGACCTATACCTAGCAAGCAGGGCATCAATGCACAGGAAAGGGACACCCAGTGCTGCTCATGGGCCTAAAGGAACCCATGGTGAGCAGCCCAGACTGCCCCAACAGAATCTGACAGCAGCAGGGGATGCCACTAGTCCAGGTACAAATCCAGGACCTAGGGTTAAATGTTTTGAATGCAACCATTGGGGTCATGGGCATATATATGTCTACAGAGGCAAGGTGGGGAACAAAAGGTGTGGGAGCCAGTAAGTGGGAAGGACAAAATGCCAACAGTAGATTTTCTTGAGACGACAAGGGTATCAAACTACCACCAAAGATTGTATCCTATTGTAGTGAATGGCCCCATATATTGTTTGCTTACAGAGATGTTCCCCAGGAATTTACAAGTTTTTCACCCTTTGAGTTGCTGTATAGGCATAGGGTGAGGGGGCCTCTGCATTTAATTCAAGATGAGTGGGAAGGTGAGTGTGAATCTGACAAGGAGTCTGTTGTGGCTGTCTTGCTAATCAGCACACTTACTATTTGGATAACAGTAATATTACACAGTGAAATTGGTCACCCTTTAGGAAGGGCCTTATAGTAGCTGATAGTAGTTGGTGGCAGTCAGTACTACCTTATAGTCTGGGCAGAAAGGGGGCATAGCTGGAGAACCTGTGCCAGCATTCCACAGGAGTGTCTGTGTGTTTGTATATAAATCAAATCTTAAAGTGTAGGTGTGTCAGCTACTTGGGCAGGGACACGAAGCACTGGTTGGACAGAGAGGGTGCTGGAGGTTTTAGCTTGACCACTAGGCTAAGATCTGGACCCTATAGCTGTGCCAGTGGGGAGTCTTATTGGGGATCTGGAGAGAAAGGGAGACACCAGCCCCAGACTGACTGTGACCTCTGTGTGCTCTTAAGGGAAATTGTACTTTACTGTGTGTGTACTTGTTATTCCCCCAATGTGCACGCCCCTCACTGGTGCTAGTGGTGAGCATTGAGGCTCCTTGATTACTGAGCCAGTGCATGGGCATCACAGTGTGTTATTTTTTTTTCTTGCAGTTTTGTTCCATGTGCCCATATTGTTTACCAGAGCTGAGGAGCTTCAGCTGGACACTTTGGCTGACCTGAATACAAACCACTCCTTAATCCATAAATGAAATACAAAGCATCAAATAAATGTAAGGCATTCACTAAACTCATCAATATTTTGACTTTCATTCTTTTTTCATATCGAAAGTGTGTCACCCAAGACATTGCATTTTCTGTTTGGCCATTGTATTACACTGTTACATTTCACTCATTCATTTTACATTAATACTGCAATACTCAAATGTTTTGCTTTCAATCTCCAGACCTGCTGGCCTTTAAGAAGCCTGATAGCCATTATCCCTTATTTACTGTTACATGTCCACCTATTGATTTTGCTTTTGAATAGTGTTAGTGCAGTGCTTGACTTTATTGTGAGGAAACATTTATTCCAAATGTTGGTAGTTAGTGGTCAATAAATCAGTCATATTTTTTTATTTGAGTTAATAATAAGTATCACATTAGTAGAGCTTGCATTGGCTCTTCTCATTGTGCAATTTAAGTTTCAAATAGAAGCTGGGTCAGATGTAGTTACACACAGTCATAGAGCAAGCAGAGATCCAGTCCAAATAGCCTGTATGATACAGAAAACAATGGTAGTCTCTATGGTCTGTTAGTCTAGCTTATAGTTCTCATCTCAGGAGGGCACCGAGGAAAAATTCTTTCCACCTATGCTAATTGGCTAAAACTGGTTAGTCAATCAGCATGATGGAGAAAATCCCCATTTCAGAGACTATGTAAAGCTACATAGTGAAATACATCATTAGTACCCAGTTAGCATGTCTGTGGATCAAATGGCAGCCTAACCTTGCTAATGTTCTTGAAAAGCTGTAGCAGTACCAGTCCATCATTATGCAGCATGCATAACTGTCAAGTGTACCTCATTATCAGGAATGTTCCTCATTTGGAATCTTTAAAACATTCATGTTCCTCGACGTTCCACATTGAAATGATCTGTCACACATTCAGTGTTAGCAATATTTTAACTGATATCCAAGGTAAATAGAACTGAATCATCTTAACCCATTGAAAGAACTATTATATAATTAAAAATATCACATTTCAATTATCCTATGAGCTTCCTAGAGGATGTTGTTAGCAAGCTCTTAGTAAGTGTTTCACATTTTGTCCATTTGGTCCACTTTATGAAAGGCAGTGTTCCTCATTTTGGAGATGGAAAGTTGTGAGCTATGGCCGCATGTGCTTTCCTGGCCTAGACTCTGTGTGAAGAGCTCCAAGTTCTCCTTATAGGTAGTCCCCAAATACTGGACAAGAGCTGCCTTCCTCCCTCCCCCCAGATCGGGTGAGCCAGTGACTGCTGCTCACTCCCATCTTCCCACTGCATTTCCTCCAATACCAAAGCTACTAATCAACCACAAGTGAGTTATGTTACAGACAAAGCTTCATTCTTCCATGCCATGAGCATGGGTCTGTTCTGGTGCTTTTGAAGTAAAATTCTGAAAACTCCCAAAGATATGCTACTGTATGCTTGCAATGTAGCAATGATGGCACCATTTAAAATTTAACTTTAAATATATATTTTCCTCACAAACCTCATTTGCATAGTAGTAGCAGTTCTTTAAAGAACCTGCTAGAATTCAAAGATATGTATTATAATCCCCTTCCTGACTTCTACTTATGTACCTCATAATTCCACCCTTTTTGCCACAAATATCTGCAATACTATCACTACACCCCATTTAAACTGCATGGGAACATACAGCATTGATATATGTATATTTCACAGCTTATTAGCATATGGACATACCCTTGTCTACAGTGACAAGCTGTAGTCCTACCAGTTCACAAAAGGGGGTCACACCAGACCTAAACCATTTAAAATGTGTCAGGCTGATCAGTGTTCTTTGTAATGGAACTTATTTAAAATGAAAAATAGGGACCTACTTCAATTAGATGTGTTACAGTGTGAATATGCAAAGGAAATGCATTGCCTTAAGAGTTAACAGCAGCACTTTTAAGAAGGGATGAGAGCTCATACTGTTTACCTTGACCTTATTAAGACTTTTGACATTATTCCACACAAGGGGATAATTGAAAAATGAAAAGCATTACACATCAATCTAAATTTAATTCAGTTGGCAAAACACTGTTTTAGGAATAGCATACCACAATTCAAGGTGAGGGTACCTGCCTATACGGAGACAGGTTACTAGTAATATTACACAGAGCTCTGTGGTAGGACCACTTCTTTGTAGACTGTTCTTAGTCATAATAAACTGTAGACAACCAAAGGTACTGATGACATCAAAACAGGTAACTTACTTACTTCAATGAAGACTCCATTGTTCCCCAGGATAGCCTGTAAAATACATACCTAGTACAGTAGTAATGGCCTCACCTTTAATGTCAGCAAATGCAGCATTATGAGACTTGGAAAAAATAAAAAACATAAATTGTGATTAAAAATAAGTACTCTAATCAAACATGACACCACCACAAAAGATATTTGATCAAACAATGTTTTTTTTTTGTTTTTTTTGCAAAAAGAAGAAAAAAGAAAAAAAAAGAATCATTTTAAAGTATCAGACTATGAATCCAAATTTTAATAAACTTCAATAAAAGAATCAGGAGCACATTTAGAAAAGTTACCATGTGGTGTACACCTTACTGTAACATTTTTATTCTAAGACAACCCTCCCATGGTGCTTTTGCACTAAGATGTGCAGCACCATAGTGAGCCATTTCTGCAGCTGCATTAGATGTCGATAACATCTTCTGGGACAGAGGAATAAATTAGCACACCTGCTCCTGGCTGCTCATGGTAAAGAACAAAGTTTGGTATTTTGTGTGTATGAGATAAAGCCAGAATTAATGGTGGGGCGAAGACACACAGTGAGAAATGAATTTTAATTATTCCTCTTATTGATTTAAAACCACTAACTGTGGTGGTGGTGCTGCGGTAGTGTTGTCACCTCACAGTTAGACGTTGTCCTATTCGATTCTCAGCTAGAGCATCTTCTGTGTGGAGACATGCATGAATGGGCGTACCTTCGTTGAAGGTTGTGCATCAGGGCTGGCAACTCAGAGCGTAAAAATCTACTGCCAATCATTAGCGGACCGGAGTTCCACTGTGGCGAACCCTAACCAGGAAAAGCCGAAAGACACAACTACAACAACATTGATTTAAAACATCACTATAAGAGCAGCTTTTGCACTACCACACATTTACCAAAGAATGCGACATGTGAAACTCTAATGTCTGGTATTAATGACTGACTGTAATCATCCATGATTTGACAGGGTAGGAAAAAAGGAGACATGGGAGATGTTCTGATAACATAGGGACAGGTGTGGGGTACGTGGTGTGTGTGTGTTTTACTATATGCATTTCTGTGTGGGAAAGTGAATGGGGAGCTGTCTGTGGTAACACTATTTACTGGCCACCAGTATGAGCTACCATGGGAGTTGCTTATTAGCACTTATGGTACTTAATGGTGATTTAGAGACATGCAAATTAGCTGTTAATGAGGTATATCCTCATTAACTGCTAAGGTGTCACTGAATCTAACAATAGTGCATCATGAAAATTGGTCTTTTTACCACAGCCCTTAATGCCAGCACTAGGGTTATTTCTAAATCCTTAAGCCAATGTGTTAACAAGTGTCTCTAGGTTAAACTTTTTACAATAAAGAGCAAGATATATATAGTTAAAAAAATGCAACCTTTTAATTAATGAAATGAATTGAAACAAACAATTAGCCAATATACTGAAGCTTATCATAGAAAATCATATAGTAACCTTATTGCAAACATTGTAAAACTGAAGAAACCAACAGACAAAAATATATTAAGTATGAGGTAAAAAGGAAATTATAAACAAATAGAATAAGCAAATGAATGAATAAATAAACAAGTATCAAATCAGGGTGGAGATAAATATAAACGTATGAATAAATATGCACGCAAATGGACAGATAATTTATAAATGAATTTGTGCACATACATATTGATATAAATAACTATGCACCTAAAATTGACACTACATATTAAATGTTGAATAGGTTTTTGTATAAACATGCATCAGAATTCACTATATAAAAATCTTATCCATCCATCCACAACCCCTTTTTTTACCCATTTTTTTTTTTGCATATGGGGTCAGGGTGTAACTTTCACAGTGACAATCATCTAGAGCAAAGGTTTATACAACAGGGTGGCTAACCAAATTAATTCAAAACATTAAACTCATTTGTAATTCATTTATAAAAAAATGAATCATACAAGGTTCAAGGTTAAGGCAACCAGTCTTATGAAATCAGACTTAGGTAGGTTTATAGGTTCATAGGTAGGTACTAGGCTATCTGCCCGAGGGCATTTATAAGCCTAGCCAGAGTGTGTCAGCTTTCGCCGCCCCATTGATTAATTAACTGAGCCTTAAATATATTTCTTTCTGACAAACAAGATTGGTGATATCCTGATAATGTCAATGGCTTCTAAATTATTTATAAATGATAAAAATGTTTTTGCTGCCCAGTTCCACTAGATGCCAGGCTAAAATTTTTTTACAGTAGGGCTTAAAAACTCATTTATTATAAATATCATTCAATATGATTCAAAACTTGTGCCCTAACTTTTCCATATGTTTGCCAGAATAAAATTTCAGACAAGGGCACCTCAGACAATAAACCAGCTATGACGTTTAACACTGATAATGTTTAAGATTGTACATATGAATGCAACTGACTTCTTGAAACTCATTGGTGCTCCAATAGGAACAAGCACAGCCACCTAAGAATCTGAATTTGTCCCCTTACACAGATACTGATAAAGTCAAAGAGAAAGTGTTGTATTCTACTTTGTCCTATATGCTAGGTAAGTTTCTATATGTGATTTTCAAAGCCTCAGAAAATTCTCTACTTAATTCAGTATTAGTAAGACAGACATCCTGGTGCTTCTTTATGATTTCAAATATACATTGTTGTGGTCTTTTCCATATGCTGCCAGTTTGTGAAACCACCTCATGGAGAGCCATGTTCTTCTACACTGTGAGATGGATTAAGTCCAAGGAATAAATATGTGCTGCAAAGCTTTCTAGTAACATCCTCAGGCATTCAAATTCTTAAATATCTGAACAGAACTTGCAGACTTACCAAATATTCCCCACATTGTACTGAGGTTATTAAATGTTTACTGTGGGAACTATCAGCATATAAAAACAGAAAAAGGACCATGAGGCTTCTTATGTAAACTGGATTTTGGTTTCTTTCCATCAGCATACAACCTCATATCCAAATACTCTAGACTCGCTGATGTTGTATGCAAACGCAATTCATATAGATTCGATTGCAGTCTCTACAAAAGATACAAACAGTTCGATTTCATACATCACTATAAAAATATAGCTCTGTACCAAAAATAAGTAAATACATTTTCTTGATAATAGATATCCACATGCATAAATTCACCAAATGATAAGCAAATCCATGTAACTATGGACAATTTTTGCCTTTCCAGTTTGCTTTTTCAGTTGTAATACTGTTTTTTTTTTTTTTTTTTTTTTTTTTTTTTAACAGAGGAATTGGTCTTTAAACAAATTTCAACCAGGTCTAAACAAAACCTACTTCTTGAGATGACAGGAAGTAGCTTGGAGGCCTTGTCTATGGTCAAAACGATTATATAGCCTCATGATATCCATAGTAAGATCCAATGGTCCCATTGCCAAGAAAATGCCTTAATATTCTTCAATAATTGTCTGTTATGATATAGATAGAATGGAAGAGGCAGAATAAAATGCTGTAAAAACTCACTCAGAAGGAATCCAACTTATTGCAAGAGTCAACCCATCCCCTGAAATGAGAGGTTTACCAGTTAAGAATGTTATGTTTTTATGTGCCTTAGGAATGTACAAAAAAAGAGAAGACACAAAATTCTTCACAGTCAGCTTCTATGCATTCTTATCCTAAACAAAATAGATTCTACACCCTCACCAGGATTTTACGGAGTTCAGTCTGTATTGTAGCTATTGACATTTTATACATTCTCATATATTCTCATGTTATCGAGAAGATTTTAACATCTTTGTTCTACAGTACTGCTTGGAAATCACAACTATATTAACCCCTCTTGCAAGCTTGTTTAATTATCACTTTTTGATTACTGAATGTTTTTTTCAGTGTGGCTCCTTCTTGTCTAGTTACAGTATATATAATTCTTTGTTTTCTCCTTTTTTAAAAAATCCATACAAAAATATCACGCTTAACTGGTGAAACATTATTTTCTCCACTCAGCTTTGCTTGTCTTATTCCACTAAAGTTCTTAAAACCAGCTTAAGTAGTAATATTCTGTAGGGAGGATGTAGTGTTGGAAACATTAGAAAACTTCTTCTGTTTAAAGGGGAAATATTTTCAATAAAGTTTTCTAAACAGTTTCCTTACATCAAAAGAATTTTAGATAGATCCAAGATGGACCCAGGAATGAAATTCAAACTTCAAGAAACATATATCTATCAAAGTCAGAAACGCATTTGGTAGCTCAGTTCTAAACAGCATGACTAGTCATTCCAGGAAGATTGTTTATCATTTTATACCCTCGATCTGACCCGTTAATGAACAGAATGCTGTTTTATAGGCTTCAAAGAAGCCAACTGAAAGAGCTGGAAAAGAATCAGTTATTCCTTAATAGAAAAATAATAGAAATGAAAACCCTGGGTTATTAGGGAAGCCTTTAGGAACTGTTATTATATTTTGTTTCCCATAGGTTGCTAAGAGAACACCTTCTTCATGCTGGGAAGATAGGTTCCTAACTCAACATATTTCTATCCTGTGTAATAAGTTATTACTGCTGGTCAAACAAAGTTCTACCCTGGCTACCTTTAAGGCTGTTCTTGATGACTGAATGGACAGACACAAATTTATACCAGGGTTATAATGTAAGACCTTCCTCAATTTGGGCAGTATGCACTATGAAAGGGCAGCAAGTACTGTTAAGTCTGTCTGCTTAAAGATGTATATGAGTAGCCATCTTTGGCCCTTATGATAATCTGCCTAGTGTGTTCTTATGTCCCTAGTTTATAAATCAATATCTGAGTCAGTTCAGTTTAAAAGTCTATCAGTGGAATACATCACCAGGAGAGTAAACATCAGAGCAGGGAACTTCATATTGAAGATAAATTTCAGTAATGGTAAATACATTACACAACAAATCCTAGTTTTATGGAATAAGCGTTTCTTTACGATCATAACTCCTCAGTCATTAACTTCATTCAAAACTAAACCTGGTATGTATCAACATGAAGTCATGGCAGTCAAGGATCTTGAAGGATACATAGGTGATCATAAAGTTGGCAGCTGAAAATATGAACATGTTAGATTTTCATTGCTAGTGACTTTGATGCATGTAAAATGTAGAAATCAAACTGTGATCCAGGAAACTGTCTCATGCTTAGAACTAGTACCACTGCACTGCTCAGCAATATACCTCTATCTGCTGATGCCAATAGAATGTAGTTACACCTGTTGAAGTACTATGGCTTTTTAAATTGTCTTACCGCCTCGGTTTTTTATTAAGTTCTTTACTGTCATTCTGTTGACATAGGTGGTAATTATAGGCTTGGTATAATTCTTTAACGTTATAAGCCTGTAAGAGGAATTCTGCATCAACTTGCAACTTGTACTTTTGTCTTTATTTTGTGTGGTATTTGTGTGTTCTAATTAATGTTAACATCACAAAACCACAAGTCATGGTAAAGTTGCCTTTTTTAAGATCAAAAAATGCTGTTAAAACAAAGGCATTACAAAATGAAACTGATGAATGAAAATAAGTAAGCTTTCTGCAGCTAAAGATAATTTTCATCAGATCCAATATTTTTTATGCATGCATACTTTTGCTGGATTTGGGTTGCTCTACTAAATTAGATGGCTCTAGTTTGCACAGTGAGACTACAGAGTCAGCATATAAATGTATATTCTATAGGCAGGACTGAACCGATAGTCAATGCATTGGAATATATACTCACACACACACACACACACACACACACACACACACACACACACACACACACACACAGGTGTCTTTACAGCAATGCAAAGTGAGAGACAAAAACAACTACATTTGCATTTAATTGTGTAGTCATAAACAAAGAAATCACTGTGTGTATAGCATACACGTGAAAATGGAAAAAAACGTTGTAAGGGAATGTTATTACAGAAAACCTAAGTCTCTCTAAAAAAAAAAGAAATGTATATGGATAAACACTGGAATCTTGAGTATTTACAGTAGTCAAATGCAAAATAATTATACTACATTACCTAACATGGATGTTTGTCAGATTTCAAGGAACTTGGTTAAAATGTATAGTGTGAACCCACAGATGTCCTGATGCTTTTTTGACAATAAGAGCTTTTAACAATCCATACAAACTTGTATCATGTCATAAAAGCACCTTTCCATATATAAACCCAATATGACCACAAAAAGAATAGTCACCACTGGAAGGAAAACAGTATAGTATGTCAAAATACTATACTAAATGTTTTGGCAAGAAATGTTATCATCAGGTGGTATGAATTTATTGTTTCCCAAATTCATGCTCAGAAAGCTGTTGAATGCAATTGGTTATTTCAGCCTTAAATCTAATAGATAAGTTGTTTAATCCATATCTCATACAAGATTTTAAGACCGGGAATAAAAGAAAGCATGCATTACTAATGTGAGTCCCTTGCCTGAAAACATTGTATTGTGACATGTTCCTACATAAATACAATGTGAATGTATGTTCAGAAGCACTCAAGATCTCATGTTTTTTTTTTTGTATGTTACATTTTATAGAAGATCAGTCCTTTTTACTCCAGAATTGGTTCCCAGTGCCTAACTCATCTACCAAATGGCTCACTGAAATCAGAAGCTGATGCACCAAGCAGCCTAAATTAATTGCCCACACCCTAAAAAGGCAACCCAGCTTCCTCTAAACACAGCATACAGCAGGAGGACCTGCAACTCACAAGGGACAGCAGAAAGAAACCAACTGTGATGCTTTCTAGGCCTAACCCTTGACAAGGACACTGATCTAAAGGGTGCTACTGTATCAGTCGTTAAAATGATGTCCATTCAAAGTCTTTCTTGTCATTAAAGCCTGAGTGATGTGAGCTCCTCCAATATAGTCAATAGTGCATTTAATAGACATATGTTCTTAGTCTGACAAAGTCAGTTGAAGTCAAACTATCTAAATATATATTTTATACAAGTCAAATCCAATAAAGTCCTTCCTAAAATAATCTCCGGAAACAATTACATCATTTTATGATTAAATGTGCTGCATTGTTTAACATTTATTGTGCCTGAATGCCAACCAAGGCAGTTCGCTTATGTATCTGAGCCGAAGGCTGTTGTCTAAATTTCATAAGTAAATTCTCATGCTTCACAAACTGCACGGTCTGTTCTTCTTTTGTAACATATCAGTGCGTGCCGTTTCCCCCCTTTCTGTCATTCGTGGGGCTGCCAGAGGCGTAGTTTTTTCCCCTCTCTCTTTTAGTCTCATTCATTCAACATGCTATTTTCTTCCAGGTTGGTTGCCTCGTCAAGCCTTTCAGTTTTAGCTTACATTGCTGATGCTAGTTTCCTGTATTTTTCTCCACGCTACAGCCTTCTGTTTCTTTTTTATGTATAATCAAAGTCTAATAAAAATATTTTTCTTATTTTGGAAAGTCATAATGCAAGATTGCAAATGAAAGATCAGAGATCTGCCAGTTTCATTTTGCATGCTGGGGTACAGAGCTAGGAATTACTGAACAGAATCTGGCAGATTTGGGGGCGTAACGGCATTGGAGTATGTTGAGTGTATTAACATCGGTTTTCTGGTGGTGGAGTTATAAACAGCTTTTCCTTGCTAGAAATGCAGTGTTTAAAGTTAATCAAGCAATAGTAGTTAACAAGACTGCAAATGAGGCAAAAACATTTTAAACTGTTTTACCCTCATGTAGTTATTTGCATTCAGCAGCAAATCAGCAACACTAATTAATAGTTCCTACTTTTGTTAAGTACACAATTTGTCAGTGAAAAGAGAAGACGTATATTCTGAAAAAATGCTCGTTCATGACACTCTGGATTAGGCGAAGCCACTAAAGGGTTAAATCATATGTCTGATCTGATAAATAGAATTCCCAGTTGACTTTATTCTTCCCGCTAAAGTCAAC
Organism: Protopterus annectens; assembly: GCF_019279795.1. Classification (NCBI taxonomy): domain Eukaryota; kingdom Metazoa; phylum Chordata; order Ceratodontiformes; family Protopteridae; genus Protopterus; species Protopterus annectens. The sequence goes on along the minus strand of NC_056748.1, from coordinate 779,464,929 downwards.
AAGCCCAGAACTGTTACCCGATGAGGAAGGACATCTGTTTCTTTGAAAATGTTTCATCGTAAATTATCCAAAAATGGACCTTGTCGTGACTGTAGAAAGCAACTGTATGAGAATCCAGAAGCACTGACCAAGGCATCTTTGATTCATTTACAGGTACAGTGAAGACTGCAGTCAGTCAAGAGAGCACTTGTATCACTGTATTTTTATATAAAATGAAAACAATCAGGAGATTAGCAGTCTATCCCACAAAATCAATTTTTTGCAGCCCAAAATTGCACTGAATGTTTATTACGCATCAGTAGTATTTGTACATTCATACATTTATGTTCACTTTTACCACAGTAATGGCATCAGATGACCGGTTCGAGTGACTGTTTAAAGCTGACTGCCCAATCTACCACAATTTCCCGAATGGATGGTTCATACAACTGCTGCATTGCCACGTGGTGTCCAATAAAGTTATTTTAAGACCCCCTTACTTTCTATCTTGATATGAAATCGGGGCAAACTTTGTCCTGACTTCATACGAACTAATTTACTAATCCCAATCTTCTTACTGTTATTTGATGTGGTAAACCCTTCAGTGCACTTTTTTAAGAAATAAAAAATATGTCTGAAGAGCATTGCTGCGCTTAGGTCAGGCAGAAGTACGCGACAACAAACACTAGCTTCATTTAAGTGATACATACTGTTTTAACATACTTATTTTATGGATTTTTATTGTAATCTCAAACTGTTAGAGAGTTTAACGTGTGAGCAGTGTGTTTGTGCGTAACTTGAAGTCTGTTTATAGTACGTTGTTCTTGAAAGTGTGTGTATGTTTCCGAGGAGGGTTGATGCTCCGACTAAGCAATGCCTTTTAAAACCCGCATGGCGTGTATTTGGCAGGCTATAACATGTCAGAGAGTTAACTGGTTGCTAATGTTGTTGATATTAAATCAAGATTATAAGGCTCTTTAAAATAAAAGATGAGTGACCACAGTAATGTTTCAGTGAGCAATCTGTCAAACCATAATCTATGCTGTTCTTACCGTCTAAATTATAATAGTACAGAGCAATGAAAGCTTCTGTAATGGACATAACTTATGTTGTAGATGCCTCTAAACCTTCTGGACATTAACTTGGTATGTGGGCGTGTGCTTGCGGGCTATCCCTCAACTGAATACAGTTGAGCTTTGAACGTGGCACGATTACAACATCAATATTTACCTGTTAAGGTGTGATGCTATTTTTCCGTATATTTCGATATGTAGTGGTACTTATCTAAGGGAGTGTCTCTGCCTTATTTAACAGAATAAACAGTCAGGAGAAAACTAGATTGCGTTCAAGTCATACTGTTTTGTCTACTTGTTTACTTTTTAATCTTTTCTCCCGGCGTCTTCTCTGTAATGGAGCTAAGCAATGGAGAGCTAATGTAGAAACAAAGTAAAACATGTAAAAATAAATATTATGTACCACCCTTAAAATGAACAGGGCGAGGTTTCCCCCCAGAGAAAAAGTTGAAGCAACTGACTCACGTTCGCAATAACAATACTTTATTATCATCGTTTAAAATTAGTATCAGTCACAAACCAGAAAGGAATTATGGAACAATCTTTGGCAGCAGATACATACATCACGCACTCGGTGGGCACCTCGCCTTTTCCCTACAGTAGTCCCATGCTAGGGAGCTGTCCAGTGCTGAAGTATTGCAGCCGCTAGCAATCTGCGTTTCCTAAGATCTGTTCGGAATTATGTGGCTACCGAAGGCTTTCTGTTCTGTAATTGGCTAACGATCTTCCATGTGGTGAATTAGCATAAACAGACGCATCTGGCAAAGTAACCACTTGGGGGCTAAAGGTAACTGCGCGTCATAGTTTTAGTGAAAAAATAGAATCAAGAAGCATGCAACTCAGTCTGTGTCAATGGCATCAAAAATTATTCAGCCCTATACTTGCTGGAAGAGTCTGGACTCATTCCTTATGCCATTACTGCAAATAGAAGCCTAGGAATTGCTGAATGCGAGGTGGTTCTGTTTCAGAATTAATACAATGATGGGCAAACTACAAATTCAGAGTTATCCTTTTAAATATTCAGATTGCGCTTCTGCAGCTTCCGCAAAAGCATAAGGGGTCTGAGCCTACGTTGACTTTCAGAGATTTGCATTACACGTTCTGTTTTCTTACCAGCACGGGGAAAGTACAAGGAATGAATGAATGAAAGATATACAACCTAGTAAGCGCAGTTCCTCGCCAAAGAGTGCAGTTTTAAAAAGCCGAAGTATCTGAAGGGAGATATCAATGCTCAGTGAAGACTGAACTGCGCATACTTGAAATTATTGTTCACAAAGGAACCTGCACGCTTTATTTCCACAGAAGAAAAGTTTTGAAATATTAGTCTGTGGCATGGCAACTGAGGCTACAGTGGGAATGGCTAAATCTGTTGTTGTAAAACTGTCTGATGTTGTGGGTGAAAGAACTAAGCAAGTAGGTTCTGCCATGCAGGAACCTCATCGTCAGAGAAGGCTGATTCTTGTTATTGTGTGTGTGGCACTTTTGTTGGACAATATGCTTTATATGGTGATTGTACCAATTATGCCAGATTACCTGGAATCGTTGCAGTCTAAAGCAAGGGCGTCTCAAGCACCTAAAGAAACAAACTCTAGTTTTTCTAATGTTACTAGGGGAATATTACGGCCAAGGTATCCTGCGGAAAATGAAGATATAAAATTAGGGGTACTCTTTGCATCTAAAGCCATTCTGCAGCTGCTTGTTAACCCTTTAACTGGGACATTTATAGACAGAGTTGGATATGACATTCCTCTTTTAATAGGACTCACTGTAATGTTTATTTCTACGATTATATTTGCCTTTGCTGAAAACTATGCTACCTTGTTTGTAGCTAGAAGTCTCCAGGGACTAGGGTCAGCCTTTGCTGATACGTCTGGAATTGCAATGATTGCGGACAAATACACTGAAGAGGCAGAAAGGAGAAAAGCCTTGGGCATAGCTTTAGCCTTCATCTCTTTCGGGAGCTTGGTGGCGCCCCCCTTTGGTGGTATTTTGTACGAATTCGCAGGCAACAGAATGCCATTTATTGTATTGGCTTCTATTTGTCTTCTAGACGGCGTGCTGCTTTTAACAGTTATCAAGCCATTTACAAACAGGACTAGAGAAAACATGCCTGTTGGCACCCCAATTTACAGACTAATGATTGACCCCTACATAGCTGTAGTTGCTGGAGCACTGACTACATGTAACATCCCATTAGCCTTCCTTGAGCCTACCATTGCAGGTTGGATGAAACAAACAATGAATGCAACAGAATGGGAAATGGGACTAACTTGGTTACCAGCATTTTTCCCTCACGTCTTAGGGGTGTATATAACTGTAAAGCTTGCTGCCAAGTATCCAAACTACCAGTGGTTCTATGGGGCACTGGGGATGGTGATTATAGGGGCAAGTTCCTGTACAGTGCCAGCATGCAGAAACTTTGGCCAACTTATCCTACCTCTATGCGGCATTTGTTTTGGGATAGCCCTGGTTGACACCGCGCTGTTGCCCACCCTTGCTTTTCTTGTAGACTTACGTCATACTTCCGTATATGGAAGTGTGTATGCCATAGCCGATATCTCATACTCAGTAGCTTATGCCTTGGGTCCCATAGTAGCCGGCCAGGTTGTTCACACCTTGGGTTTTGTACAACTAAACTTAGGCATGGGCCTTGCAAATGTGCTTTATGCTCCTACCCTAATAATTCTGAGATACGTATGCCAAATGAAGCCTTCCTACTCAGAGAGGAATGTCCTCCTGGATGAAGGTCCTAAAGGTTTGTATGATACAATCAAGATGGAAGAACGCAATGCTAAGAAAAAGAGGTTTGATACAGAAGAAAACAGTCTAGAGGCCCACAGAAGACAATTGGCAGATAGGTCCTACTCTGAAGATGATTCTTCAGGCCCTGAATACAATTAAATAATGGAAAAACTGAACTGAAAATTAGTATGTTCTATACTTATGTGCAATATTTATACGTATTTATCCCAGTCATAAGTGTGCATTTATTTATTATAGAACTGTTCCCCCCACATAAGTTTGAAAGTTAACAATGACAATTAAAATTATGCATCTAATAAATCTTTAACTGTTCATCCAAAAATTTTGCTGGGGTATTGTGAAAAGTTTACTAAACTTTAAACAGTGCGCGTGAACGAATACTGTATATCTTTTTACAAATGTTGATATGTAACCTTGGATTTCAAAAAGAAACTCGAATATTCAGGGACTAACAAAAACATGTATATACAACGTATTATATAAGTTCATGGGTCAAAAATCCTGCTGTGTATTTTATTTTTTCTGTTTTTTACTGTTGTTGGGAATGAAGCAAGCTATGTGATCATCTCTGCCTGGTGTGTGCAGCTGTTCAACAAATGCAATATGTCACATTTAATTCTGAAACGTCAAGAGTAATTCAATATGAATAAATGAAACCACAAAGACTTTATTGTGTCTTTCTTGAGTTTGTGGAGCGGCACAGTACTTTTACCAACTGCCTCTGACTCTGCTGTAAAACAGAAATGCTATTAATGCAGACTTTTGTCAAGATCAGTTCAGTTGTATTAGTAAACGTACATTTTAGTTGTAGTTAAACAGCCAGGCTCATTTGTGCAGGTGGATAAAGACCATGCTCAATTTCATCTTCTTAAAAGTCACCAATTACATTTTCTGTTACACATCAGTCTCTATTCAAGTAGATCGGTTTTAGCTCAAGTGTGTGTGTGTGTGTGTGTGTGTGTGTGTGTGTGTGTGTGTGTGAGAGAGAGAGAGAGCGCAGTATGATAGTTTTTCTGTATCTCTTAGTACTATTTCCTTGTGAAATTGTTATGTAAATATCAATAATAGGGGGATGTATGGTTACACCATATTCCTTTCTCCACCTTGTTCTGGGTCAAGAAATTAGCAAGCATAAAAGCAACAGCAGCTAAAGAGAAGAGCACCTTAATAACGCGTATCCCATTTCTGCGGCACTAAATTGCTACCATGGACTACTTAAATGTGTTATTTATTGCAAGACGCGTAATTACCACCTCATTCTATAAAACATATATAAAAGCCTGTAGCAACTCACCAAAAAATAGCACGATCATATCTGGTGACTGCATCAGTATTAATATTGTATTGGTTTGATTAGCAAGATTATGCCGCTATGAGACGTCTTTGTATCCTATTGGACAGGGACATCATGACTGATGCATTCACTTGAAACTTCCAACAATAAATTATTTAAATCTTTCTTTTATAGCTGGTTATTTTAATCAAGCTGCTTTATACGGAACTCTGTTACATACGCTGCATTGGGGACTAGCTGTTTTAAGTATCGGTTACCTTCTTGTTATCTGTCACTTAATTTAATTTGTATAAAAATGCAATTGCTATTTGTATGTAGGTCTACTTAACTGGCAAATACAGAGAAACATAAATTGGCTTTGCACAGTAAAGCAGCCCTTAGTCTTTTGGGAAATACTGCCTTAAGATGATATGCGTATTCTTCATTGCAATCACAACGTATTTGTTTAAAAGCTACTATTTTACGTGTACAGAACCAGAGGCATTCATATGGAAAACTACCCAGAAACCCCTTGCCAGGTGAGCAAGTCATGGCATCCTGTTAATCTGATTTGTTCTTTACGCCTAAATTATTTTATATCGACTATTGTTTACCAAACTACATTTCCACACTACACAAGCGTGCCATTTTTAAGTAAGCAATAAGTAAAGGGCAGAGAGAAATAATTGCATTCCTCAAAAGAACAAGCATGTGACTGTTAAAAGAGCAGCGCATATCATTTAACCTGAAATAATTTTAATACATTCCAACAGAAGTAAAATTAAAACAAGGAAGTTTCCATTTTTTCCTGTGATTTGTCTGTTCCGCTTTTTTAAACTTTGCGCCTTCATTGGCATTCCTGAAAAGTAACTAAAGCAGCAATAAGATAATTGTAACTCATCCTTTGATGTATTGTTTTTACCAAAGTCCAACATGTTTATTTCCATTATTTAGAAACTTTGCAGCCGAGCAGGTTATAAAAATAAATATAAACATAACAGAGTACTATATAAACTTGCCTATAAAGATAGATTGCGCACAGACCTGTAGCGCTGCCACCTTTTCAAATGCCCAAAGTGGGACATTTTTTTTAGAAACGTGAGATTTTGCAGGACAAAACATACCCACGGCCAGTGCAAAGGACAGAACTTCACTTTTTTGCCAAAATAAAAGCTTATTTTTGTTGCTTTGAGTTGCTTATGCTATTTCATATAATGTCTATGTGTTCCAGATACAAAATAACTGTTTTATGCAACTATTAAAGAAAATGTAAGAATTATATTTTGTCTTAAAATCTCAGGACATTTGCAATTTTTTAGTTTTTTTTTCGCAGGACACAACTCCCCAAAGTGGGACTGTCCCTCGCAAAGAGGGACAGGTGGTAACCATACAGACCTGCTGCTGCCTTCAACAGTCTTAGTTAACAGCTTGCGAATGTTGTGTCTTTTATGTTGCAAGTATTCAGTGAGAAGCTTAAAAAGTTATTCAGTTTACCCCAATCATGATACTTTTGGCTATTTTATAGCAACTAGAATACATTAGGCTTTCTGTATGATGTCAGATATTTATACTAAAGACAGTATTATCAGCATGTGCTCTGTCATGGGTAACATCACTGTTTTCCAGCTTTATTTCTCACATCGTAGGTTGCATTTCCCGGGTATGATTGCTGCAAGTAAGTACAAAATCACTCAAGAAGGTCAACAGTTTGGTTGGAATTATGTTTGTGTACGCGCGAGCGCGCGCACACACACACACATATTTGTACAGATGCTGTCAGAAATATATTACCCGGGAAGCATTAACTACACCACATTTCTGTGCTGGCTGTGGTTAAATAGTATTATAATAAAATGCCGTTGGTATTTGAAAAAAAAATATATATATATATATATATATATATATATATATATATATATAAACAAGTAACGGTTTCACAAGATTTTGGGGACGGGTTGCATTCATCCGATAGGATTGATAATATTTCAGATAATCAAAAATGATTGATATATTCTTGGTACCGGTGATGAAAAAAAAATCTCTGCACTCCAAGGAGCAAACAAATGTAAGATGTTTGCTTGTTACAATAAACAGATTGGCTGGGGATGGTGTGAGTCTGGGGAGAGGGTGGCTAACCCGTCCATGTATGTAAATGGTTAAACCTATATTAAGAAACCAGGGGTGATGTCAGAAATTTCTGTGTAGTACTCACTACTCAGTCCTTGCACTGACAGCTAGTCAAACAGACTATTCACATAACATTTACATTGTTGTACTTATAAACTTAAATGTATCCAATCATTTTCAGCTCTTGCCCTCTAGAATCACAAGAAGACTGTTTTAGAGGAGCATTCCTATCCTTAAACAAGTCATAGGTTGCATAACATTATTTAGACTGTAATGAGCTGTGTTTTAGACGTTCAGAGAAAATTACCTTTAGCTAAGTATGCCTGACTTTGAAAAGAAAACCATTACTGACGACAGTTTGTATTTGCTGTCACTGATACATTTTAAACTTGCAGCATTTCATTTCTCCATACCTCTCAAATGTCCAGTTTTTCACAGAATGTCCATATTTTTTGCATCTTATTTTTTTGGGCTGTTCCTCATAAAATGTGTGGTTTACAGGTAAATCACTGAGGACTGAGGTAATTCAAATACATACATTTGAGTTTCAAGCTTCACTTCTAATTTATAGGATTAATATTTAAAATATGTCCCTGTTTTGGGGGCTTTATCCCCCATTATTTTAGGCTTTGTCCAGATTTCTTACACTAGGGAGGTTGACACACTGCAATCCGTCCAATTTAGCAGGAAAATTCTCGTGTTTGGACTTCCATGCATACTTCTCAAATGTTCACGATTTTGGCTCAAATTTTAGCATTGTCCATCCTAAAACTGTCAAATTTTGGAAGAAAATGTGATGGATCACACGCAATAAACAATGACAATCATTATATTTGCAAACTTTTTTTACTTCAGAAAATGCATGCTAGTTCATATGCTCTCTTCTATCAACGTCTCAAGTTAATAGTAGTAATATTTTCATGTGTCCCTGCTTATTTCTGGGTTTGCGCCCGATTCTGTTGGCAAGCATTTGAGAGATGCTTCTAGGTTCATTTGTCCCTGTTACACACACACACACACACACACACGCTGGAAAAATATAAAATGTCCTCATACATAAGTAGAAAATGAGGTATGTTCTGCAGTTCTTTAAAAATGGGGAAACTAAAAATTTGTATCTGAAACACTGCAATTCAACAATAAGTAATACTAATAGTTTTATACTGATAGTCAAATGACCAGTCTTCTTTCTTTAATAGATGGATGACGTGCTCAGAAAAAAATCAGATTTTGGTAATAATGTTATACTTTCAGCACGTGTTGTACAACACTGGTTTGCAGAACCAGAGTTTTCAGTTGCTCCATAGCTTTCAGGACACGACGTTTGGTGATCCAAATATCACGTCCGCTAAATACATTTTTGTTAATGAGACCAGCTTTCACTCCCCATATGTGATATTTAGCTTTTAATCCACTATCAAAAAGCATAGCTTTTCGACAAAACCTTTTTATGATGGTATTACTTTTCAAAAAGCCACCTGCTGTCCAAAAGAGTAAACGCAGGCTGGGCACGCCCTTTCCCTTGAAGAAATAAGCAGATACACCTGATGTCCTACCGGGATATAAAGGTTATTTAAGCATCTGCTTAGAATAAGCTTGGTGTACTTTCCATAGTTTCACTGCAAAGAGCAAGGGTTAGAAGAAGATCATTCTTTTAACTTTCAGACAATGGGGAAAAAAGAAAAATCAAATAGTTACACAGTCAGACGACGAAATGGAAGTAAAATAATTAAACACTTCTTCCTTAAACTTTACTTCACTATCCTCCGACTGCACAGTGACAGTGCTATAGGAAACATAACAATTTCTTTTCATGGTACATGTCCGATAATAAATCAGGTGAAATTTACAGGGGCACAAAAAAAAAAAAAAAAAAAAAAAACAAGGGCAGAGTATTATTTGCAATGTAATCAGATTTCTTAAGTTTAATTATTCTCACTATTGGAAGTTATGCAGTATAAAAGTGTGTTAACGTCATAAAATCCGTCGTTACGACACCTAAAATTAACAGAAAAAGAACACATCACCCAAGATTAAAAAAAGAGATACTTTGCAAAACAGTACCATAGCTTTCAACCTATGCACATTAACACCAGTAGCACCTGCTGTCAAAATCACAGCACAGAGACGCACTTTCTTATTCTGCCAGACTACAAAAGTCTTCGCTTATTAACTCCCATATAGTTACTGATAAGAAGCCTTTGTAAAGTCTTAACTGATTTATTTAATAACGTGTAGTCTATTTCTGAATAAATTCAACAAATCTTGAAGAACACAGAGGAGAGCAGCTAAATCTTTGAATAAAATCATAGCACTAAGGCTATATAGTAGTTGATATCTATGAAAGCAACTATGTGACTTTTGGGATGTCTCTGTTTTCTTTTTGCAGTGTGCCGTGTTTCTTAAACATTTTATGACTTTTATTCAAACCCGACAAGTGTATGAGATATTTAAAACGTGTCCATGGTGGTGTTGCTTTACTCCTAGTTATTTTTACTGTTGTCTCTGACTCCTGCAGTAAGAAGCTGGGACCTCTTGTAGAATATGACCAGTAAACTTGTAATAGTAATTTCTGAACCAAACAAACGTGTTTATACTACGACCTGTTTGGCATGACTGAAACCTTATTTAGCTGAGGGTGCCCCACGTTTTCTACTTTGAGCAGGAAAGTTATTGATTTATTTTAATTCCGTCGCCAGTCTGCAATTGAAGATGCAAGACATTATAGGAGCATGCTGTTTCAAATACACACAGAGCATCTCCCATCTCCGTGTGACAGTATGATGTATGTAAAAACAGGGAAAGCAAAGCAGGGTGTGTCCAGTGGTCCTTTCCGTCACTATCCCAGCACTGCCAATGGGAGGCGAGGGAGGAGGAGTTTGGCAGTTCCAGGAGAAAAGGTAGAGCGTAGCCCTTGGAACCTCAGCTTTCTAAGTGAGTCGGGTCTAAAGCAGGTGTGCAACCTTTGCTAGATAAAGCAAGATAAAAAATACTTAAATGGAAGAACAAGGGGTGGAACACACTGCAGAGCTTACTATACCGCGAAAGTAGGATTATTGTCTCCAGTGACAGTCATGCAGGTCCCCTTCTGAAATTATCTTGAAGATACTCTTTTAAGTTCATGCCTTAGTGCAGGTAAGATTCTAGTTTACTTGCCTGGGGCTGTTTTATGTGCGATCTAGATCACTACATCACTTCAAGATGATTATATCAATATTTCATGATTTCTTTTTCATTTTGTATTCTTTACAAACTGTTGGTAATTGCAAGAGAATGGAGATCAGATTTTCCTCACTGTTTGCCAGCGACCAACTTCAAATCTATCACGGGCAAAATGTTTTTGTTTTTTCGTACCCCGCCAATCACATGAGGTTCAGTTTCTCTATTTACAGCTGTCTACTTCACCAGTCTGTCAAAATTCTGGACAATGAGCTTCGGAGATACCATCAAGACATTATTTTAAGCAGCTACTTACTTGGCAGTGTCACTGTATAATTATGCTGTTAGATTATTAATTATTATTAAATTTTCTAATACTGCTTTACACATGATCTGAGTGCAAAAGTGTAACATGATATGATACATCCATGTCCGGTTTTCTCAGTGTCCATTTCTCCATCTCAAATCTTGGGCATCATGTTCTCTTATATCATGGATTTTAGTCACCCCTATCTACTTTTTCCACTTTCTTTCCTGACTCCTTCCTTCTTTCCTTTACACTTTCCTATATTTCCTGTCCATTGCAATTTACTCTGTTCCTCCAGTGTGTTTCTTTCTTTCCTTCTTGTATGTTTTTTTATTACATTATTAGGAGTAATCCTCACAAATATAACATATATTTCCTTATATTCAAGGACTTGAGCAAAACATCCCCTTCTTCTGGAGTCTGTGAAAGAATCGTCAATTAGTCTCAAGAGAAAGGATGCCTGTCCTAGAAAAATCCACCAAGGAAAAAGAGAGACCAACTGCCAGGAGAAGTAGCTATGTAAATATCATTTCATTTTATATATATTTTGCAAGGAAGACAAAGGCAATACCATACTGTAACTATCTGAACATTAACTGTTCCATATTCACAAGTTTTTCACAAGTGTTTCTCAGCTATACCTCCTACAGATCTGGGCTATGATTGGTTAAATAATGGAAAACACCACTAGAACTTATAGGTTAATGACATTAAGGGCTGTGATTTTTCACATGATACCACAAGTTGGTCCCATATCTTGCTTGACAGACTGATTAAGCCTTTAGTCACATCCTAGTACATATATTAACAGGGGCAGTAAAAGTTTTATTCTAATAATCTAGTATTATTCTACCAGCCTTAAAGCTAATTTAATGTTATTTTGCAATCCTGCATGAATGCACTATGGACAGCATTTCCTAGATAGCTCTAATGAGAAGAGAAGAATCAGTTATTATATTAGAATTAAGTATCATTAAAGGGTTGTATCATATCACTTATAAAGATAATAAATAGAATTAGTAGATCCCATGTGCACAAAATGGGATTTACTAAACTATAGCTGCTACTCTGTTGATAAGGACAGCTCATGGGATTTATCAGAACAGCTGCTGAGAGAGTTACATGCACACTCATGCACCCATATGCTGTTTATACTCTTGGAATAGCATTTTACTGTAGCTGCAGTGCTCCTCTGTTTCATCTTCTATGACATGCAATAAAATGTCCACCATATAATATATTGGAATGCATTATTTGTTGTTGCTTAATTATCTACCGAGAAATCTATAATTTGTAAGTTTAGTAATTAATCAGCAGAGAAGACTGAAGTTATGAGCTGTTCATGAGATGCTTCCTGTATCTAGGATTTGATTCCTCCCACCTTCATTTGCCTGCTGTGTGACTCTGAGCAAGTCACTTAACCAGACAGTGCTCCTGGGTCACCCCTGAAAAGGGACAATTTCTCCAATGGGTTTACCTGGTTAACATATGGGTATAAAAAACACTGTAAGAGAAAGAAAATTCTTTTTATTTTCAATGTATTCATTTGCCAACTACTTAACTGACCTTTTTCAACCATATCTTCAGCAGGAATAAAGGCGGTTTAGAGTAGCCAATCAACTAGCATGTTTTATGATGTGGGAGAAAAACAGGCTAACCAGAGAAAAACAAACAAACAAGCATGGGGGGGGGGGGACAAAACTTGCAAAACTCTATAAAGACAGTGACTAGATGTCAGGATTTTACCCCACATCCTGGAGCTTAGAATCAAGAGATTTTAGCAATGCATCACCATGTTAAGGTAGTCTTTCTTCACTTTGTATCTTTCTTTCATTGGCAGCTATCATGGAGTGCTTGTGTGAAATTGTATTTGCCAGAGCATATGTTGTTTTTTACTATCTACATTCCTTGGGAGATTATGACATGTATTTTAAACATGATAAGGTTTGTGGACTATTTGCTTCTGTGCACTAAGTGCACTTCGGAGTAGAATATGATAGTGTCTCAGGTATTGTGATGGTGATGATCTTAATTTGAATGTAGTTATGGCTTCTAATGAAACAAGAAACCACGTGGTATCAAAAGCAGCATGCCACTTAGCAGGACTAGCTGCATGACACAGACAGAGTAGACCACTGAACACCTGCACTCAGTATTTCCACATGCTAAACAATAAGGTACAGCAATCCTGGCATTATTCCTTTATACATCATGTGATACTGATATTAAGTACAAGCAAGAATGTTTATGGGATTAATAGTCAGTAGTTAAATCCTTGGTAACCAGCATTCTAAAGTTTTTTTTTTTAAACTCTAGCTATATGGTATGCTTGGGTATAATTTTAAATTTCAAAAAGTTTACAAAAACACACATGATTATGACAAGAGGTCCTTATTGTCTTATGTGCAGAGTGACCAGAGTCTAAGGCTGTTAACTCTCTTTGAAAAGCGAATTCCTTTCCAAGGTGCTACTAAGTGGAGCTAGCAGTGTAATTCTCTGAAAACAAGTGCACCTGTGGTCAGTGATAGCATTTATAGCTAATCTGAGAAAAAGGTAGTACATCACTGTGTGTGTGTGTGTGTGTGTGTGTGTGTGTGTGTGTGTGTGTGTGTGTGTGTGTGTGTGTGTGTGTGTGTGTGTGTGTGTGTGTGTGTGTGTGTGTGTGTGTGTGTGTGTGTGTGTGTGTGTGTGTGTGTGTGTGTGTGTGTGTGTGTGTGTGTGTGTGTGTGTGTGTGTGTGTGTGTGTGTGTGTGTGTGTGTGTGTGTGTGTGTGAGAGAGAGATAGGGTGGGAAGGAAGAACTTCCTCCCTACATTAAAATAAGTTATTTTATAACTGCTGTCTACATCAACAGGCTAAGATATTTTTTGTTTGCAGTCCTTACTAAAATTTTTATTTGGGATACCACCTTTACAGTAGCTCACACCAGGACGTTTATTAGCAAAGCATTATTCTTTACAGGTTGATATATTCTATGAACAAGAACTGGAACTGTATTTATTCCGCTGATATAAAATCTATTATTGGCCTCCATGTAAATGTTGTATTTAGTAGGAACAGGAATTTAAAGGAAGCTTTTGAAGCAGATAAGGATAATAAACTGATCAGTCATCAATTCTCTCTTGTGAATCATTTTATATTGAAAAGACAGAAAGGAAGTTGAGCAAAAGAATATGGGAGCATGTTTATAACATGAAAAGGAAAAGACAACAAGAATGCACTGTTTAGTCACTCACTGTCTTTCCTTTTTATATTTTAAACATGCTTTCATATGAGTGCCTAAACAGTGCATTCTTGTCTTTCCTTTTTATATCATAAATGTGCTCCCATATTAGAATGCATTAATTAGACACTCTACAGTGTATAGTGATAAAAAAAAATTTGGCTAGAAAAAGTTCTGAGAGACACTAGAGGTGGCCCATGGGTACACACTATTGAAGAGAGAGAGAGTTAAAATGACAGTTACGTGTGAATGCCACAATTATGCTGGGCCTTAATAATAGGACATCCATAACCACTATTTTAAATATTACAGTTTCAAAATTATAATTTTTTTTACAAAATGTTACACCATTTCTAAGATAAAAATTTGAATATAAAATAGTTAATACCCAATATCTTACATAGATTTCTTTCCAATTTTTAATGAACCATACCATAATGTGATACTTATGTACTGTAATTATGTATATTATATATATATATATATATATATATATATATATATATATATACACACACATTTTTATTTATTTTTTACAGTGTCTTGATAGTAAATATATTTAAATTTGTTTTTTAAGGATTATAGTCGTTAGATCTGTCTCTTTAAATGGGGAGTCTGCATGTCCTCCCTGTGGTCGCGTGGGTTTCCTCCGGGTGCTCTGGTTTCCTCCCACATCCCAAAGACATGCTGTAGGTGGATTGAACACTCTAAATTGGCCCTAGGTATGAGAGTGTGTGTGTGTGTGTGTGTGTGTGCCTTCTGTGGAAGGTTGGGCACCAAGCTGGCAACTCAACACCGTAAAAACTCTACTGCCAATCATGAGCGGACAGGTGATCCACTGTGGTGACCCCTAACTGGGAAAAGCCGAAAGAAGAAGAAGAAGATCTGTCTATTTAAATATAATAATTTGTGTTGTTCCTCAATTACCAGCTGACTGTGTTTGGTCATGTGACAAGCATATTTATAACAGCTAATTTTGTTTTTTAGCCTTCTGAAGCAGTCCATATATAAATATATACATATGTGCGCGCACAGGTTAATGCACATACATAGGCCCCACTCATGATGTGCTTAAAGATAAAAACAATTAAACTTGTACAAGATGGTGAACGTATATATTCTAATAAGTGCTATGGTTGTGTAGTACAGTATATAAGGCTAATTATATCACTGAAATAATTGCTAAAAACAACCAGAAGTGGAACTTTGTTCCAGCCCCTATATAGTTTAGAATTTTGACTTTCTATAGTATGCCCACACCCAGTGGCTGGGACAGTATTTGTTATACAGTTAGTTAAGTAGTGATACTGCAAAACAAAGAGAAATGTTGTAGCTATACATTTGTCAACAGGAAAATACAGTTGTAAATTGTTACTTTTTTAAGAGAAGAAATGTTGAATGAATAATGTTATCTGTTCCACTGAACTGCTGTCTCTGATGAAGATAATAAGTTTGTGCAGCAGTATATGCCAACACACAAATGCACACACGTGTTTGTATGTGCTATGTATCCACAGCTATATATGTGTGTGTGTGTGTGTGTGTGTGTGTGTGTGTGTGTGTGGCTACGTCATGAAATGTAGAAAACCCAAAAGTGAGAATCACAAGATGAAGAACAAAAAAAAAAAGAATCACAAAACATTGAATAGTTTCCTCTCACTAAGAAAGCCCTATATCAGTAATCCCCAGCTACAAAAGTAAGACCAACTGTTGTCTTGGTAGTGATATAATTAGGGAAAGGATTTTTGCTCATGTAATACTTAGGGTAGAGCATGGGCAGGGTTAGGGTTGAGGTTATGGTCAGGGTTAGCACACCTGAGTAAATAGGACAGATGGTACTAAAAATCCTTTCACTAACAGTACCACTACACAGGACAGAAGGACACAGAATACAGACAACACAAAATATGCACAACACTGAATCTATACTGTTACCTAACCTTTACTCTAACCCTAACATGTAAATACTTGCATATCTACATCAACCACTTTTAACAGAGTCTTGTGCATCTTCACAACCACAACTTTTAAATTCAAACACTTTTCATGCACACTCCTGCTTACCTGCACTATATACAATTACATTGAGCCATATGTGATTCACTCAAATGAGCATTCACTCATTTGTGGATCCTATCTTCTTTTAAACTCACAAAAATCTTTCTACCAAATGTGTAGCACACATGCGCATGCACACACACACACACACACTGTAGCTTTAGCATGAGCCACAAGGTATGACACTAGTGAGACTATAGCGTACAGCATCTTGGTACAGAATTTATACCTTTTTTCTTAGTTTTTCATTGAAGTAATTTTCAACTGTCTGGCATATTAAAAACATATCATGATATACATGCAATAACACATATGTAAAGAAAAAATAACATTTATTAACGAACAGCATGAATGTATACACTTTGTACAAACGTGCATCAGGATTTAGACAGTAAAACACATGCATTGCAGGTTCAGTATGAAAATTAATAGATGGAAGAGTGACTAGTAAAAACAACAAATAAATATAGAAACAATAGTAGTTAAGTATTCACTGGGGCAATACAATGCCTAGTCATATATATCTTTAAGTAGACACACTTAAACATTCTTGCCAGCCTGTATGAGCATTTAATAGTACTCAACTCCCAAAGCAAACAGGGCTGTACATCATAACCCTGGTGTAAATCTGTCTACCCAGCCAGTCATCAAGAGCAGCCTTAAAGGCAGACCAAAGTAGCACTTTCTTTGACCTGCAGTGATAACTCTTGTTACCCATTTGAAATGTTGGGACCCACTATATGGAGTCTCAAAATATAGAGATTGAATGGCTGAAACAAAATGCCTTACATATACTAAATCTGAGATGGCCATTTCCCAGGATACATAATTTTCTCCAAGGCATGGCAATCCTGGAGTTAGTATATATAATTATTTTTGGGGGGAGGTTGCTCCCTGCAAAAAATAAGTTTAAGGGAGAAGAGCAATGTTTGAGATTCACTTTTCTCCAGGATTTTAAGTCTTTTTTTTCATCATCATGTCAGCACTTGGCATTTGAAGTGCCAATGTTTCAATAGTAGCTGTAACTTATTCTATAGATTGGAGATGCATTGATTTAGGAACCTCTTTCTCTCAAGTGACTCTTGTTTATTTGTTGGTATACATTTAGGTCACTAGTATGGGTGTTTGTGGAGCCACACTGAAAATATGATAAATAGGAGGTGAAATCAGATTGGATGTTTTATGGCTCAAAAAGTGAGACAATTCACCTTGGAGCAGGTAGGTTAGAGAGTATATGGATAGTTGAGCTAATCTATTAGGAATAGCTGAAAGATTTAAGGACTTTAATTTTCATTGCTAAACATTGTTGGGGTCATTTCAATTGAGTGATATGCTAGGATTTGTAAATACCAGAAGGAGTACTGTATTTAATGATGGGTCTTATAAGGAAAGATGACTTCTTTCCATCTTGAAGATATTCCCATGGAAAGTAACTGGGCCAAATAGGATTTCATGACTATGGTGAATATATGAGGATTGAATGAGAGAGTTGTCTATATAAGTACCTGGGTCTGTTATGACAATATCTGTCTGAAGGAGACTGCTGATTAAAACATATGAGTTGGGAGCAGCTTTTTACTTTTGCCAAACAGTACTATGCTGCACTTTTTTGAATATATCTTGAGAACAATTTTCAGTTCACTGCTTTTGTGCATATTGGAGCAGTTTAATGGATTTGTGGATAGCAGTACCCAGCTTGTAGTCATCAGCAAACTTGTTCAATTATACTTCTGGGATATTGGCTGGGAAGTCTGCAAAATAAATGCCAAGCTCAAGAGGGCCCCAGCACAGATCCACGTAGTACCCCACTACTTACAATTTTACACTGAGGTTGGATAGCAGCAACTTTCACAACTTGGGATCTGTTGGAGGGCCAGTTTGCAATCCAGTGGACAATGTAGGAGTTTGCATGAATTTTGCCTTATTTTTCAATCACAGAAGTATGGGAAGAGTATCAAAAGCCCTGGCCAGGTCAAGATAAGCAGTGTACACAGACTGACCACTATCCGCAGCATCTATAACCTTTTCAGAGATGTTTATTATGTTCCTTAGACAAGACCTGCACT
The DNA here is from genome assembly GCF_019279795.1 of Protopterus annectens. Lineage (NCBI taxonomy): Eukaryota > Metazoa > Chordata > Ceratodontiformes > Protopteridae > Protopterus > Protopterus annectens. The sequence goes on along the minus strand of NC_056748.1, from coordinate 779,446,902 downwards.
TCATAAAACCAAATTGACTGGGGACTAGATCAGTTAAGTGCTTATTTCTGTAAAAATAAGTTGTGCTATGATAAGTTCCATGGTTTTGCATATATGCCATAAAGGCTAATGGGACTATAATTACATAGGTCTGTAGAGGGACACCACAGTGGCTTTTCTCCAGGTATCAGGCACAAACACAAGGTTTATCAGTTTAACTAAAGGCTTGGATAGTATATACTAGGCACTGATGAGAATGTAGCTGGTATGTTATCTGGTTTCACAGAGATAATATTTTTAACCTTTGACAGGAATTCTAAGGGTTACTCAAAAGTGACTTCGAGGGAAACTATATTTTCAGAAATAGTGGGGAAACATTGTGGGCAGGTGGATTAAAGTTAGCACTAAATTTGTTTGCTGATAAATTGGTTAACATATTAGGACTGGAATCTGTGATGATATTATGGATGAGCTCAATACACTGTTGAGCATTATTCCTGAATTTCGTGATGTAACTGAAGAAAGATTTTAGTTTGCTTCTTCAACCATAGCAGCCTTAAATTCCTACTCTGATTTGCATTTTCTATTAGTGCTCTTAAGTTTCTTGCTAGCATGTTTCAATCTGGTCTTGCAGTAGGGGGATGGTCATTTCTTACAAATTTTCACTTTTTCCTTCTTTTGGTATACAGTTCCACCACAGTGGTTTATTCCCAAATATATAATTATATTTAGAAGGGACAGGTACATACTTTTATATGCAGCTGCTTAGGTAGTGGTAAAAATTGGAAGTATATGCAGAGGCCCTCTGTGTTAGGATCATTTGCCAGGATTGTAGGAAATTTTGTGTAGATCATCTACAAGCTGAAGGGTTGCCCTGCAGAAGTCCCCAACGTTCTCATTTAATGGTGTGGTGGTGCCACTGGTCCTGACAGAGAAATGACAGATTTATGGTCATATGGAACCAATAATGAGGAGATGAATGGTAGGGTAAGGTCAGGGGCTAGATTGGTAATGTCAAGGTTAAGGATATTAGAGCCTCCGGGTGGTAGATTTACTCTTTTCTTCAGTGCAGTGGTTTTAACAAAGTGTAAGAAATGCTCAGCACATCCATTTTTAGAGGTGCAAGTGCGCCAATCAATCCCCTAGCAAGAAGTTATTTGTTTTGATATTTAACCCCTCAGTGGTATTATGGTATTTCCATGATCTTTGGGGGATATTGATTGGGACCTATAGCTAGTAATGTGGTAACAGAATTTTTCAGGGTGAAATGGAGCTCTAAGCATTATAAACCTTAATCCCATTTCCAGGATACCTTGAAACATATGAAAATTGCATGACTTGTTCTAAATGAAACCCTCCATAAGAAGCAGTAATTATATGTGGTATTCATATGGTTTATTAAGGTTTTACAGGGAAAAAAAAGACAATCTTGATGGGCTACATACTGAGTAAAAAAGTGGCTACCACAATTGAGACAGTCCATTTTTTCTGACACTAGCATAGTAATAAATGTGTTCTTTCTTTTAAGCTGTGGTTCTAATGAAAATATTTCTATAAACTGGGGAGTATGTGCTAGGAATATTGTCTGCTGCATGGGTGCACGGGGAAGGCTCAACCCCCCCCCCACACATATATAAAAGTGTTTCTGTGATATTGTAAATTTATATTCTAATAAGGAATATTAGTTTTAGTCTAGGGGGTTAGCTGAGACATGGTGTGGTGAACTCCATTACGTTGAACTGAAACAGGACCATAGGATGCATTTTGCAGACAGCCATGCTTGTAGCAGCATATAGTTTCTGTCTGATACTTATTCTTCCACAGTCTCTGGCAGGGTGGCTGCATATGGTATGTGTCAACTAGCAGACGTATTTCAAGGCTTACATGAGCTGTCAACCTACACTCTGGTTTCTGATAGGACACATGCTAGCTCCTTTACTGTTTGACCATTTAAAATACTTCCTGATGTCAGTATGCTCTACTGTTTTCCTTGAAAGATTTTCATGTTATTGCATATAGTTTACATGTTAAAACTTTTATATGTATTATACTGTTAGTTGCTTTATTTACTTGTTACTTACTGCTCTTTGGATAGAAGATGGGGCACGTGGGCAGAGCCTAAGTACTCCCCAATGTTAAATGGAAGTATGGAACTTTGAGGAATTAATGAAGGGCACTAATTCAGAACAAAGATAAAAAAAAAATAATAATAATTACAAATTCTTATCCTTCAGGAATTAAAGCTGAAAACAAAGGAGGTAGCAAACAAAATAACATGGATATTGTAGCTGTTGGAACCCATACAGCATGACATACAGTTAAACACACTGCATTGTTTGATAAAAGCATTCATTTGGAAGTGATTAGCGCAATTTTATAACAAAATAGTCACTGATTTGCCTTGTGACCCATTATTCCAGGTAGTGAAGCTGTCACTATAATATTTTATTCTCCTCTCTGATCTCCAAGCATAAGTGATCATACTTATCCTCACTGGGAAAAAAAAAACTGTCAGGGAAATTCAGGATGTATAGCCCTGCACCTGCATATCATTTTCATATATTTCTGAAATTATCTTATAACATGACCTTTTCAAAGATTTTTTGTCAAGTGAAATGTTTTACCCTCACTAATGTATGGACACTCAAAAACCCTTATTCTAACCATTTATATAGGTAGGTACTTCAATTGCACTAAACTGTACTGGTTCCTGGTCAGCACCCAAACTAAGCAGTTTGCCTCTGAATTGAAAAAAAAAGTCTGGCCATATTTTCCTCTCTAAAATAAACATGGCACTAGTTGCACTGTCTTACTGTGCACCTTCCACCATTCCTATCCCAGAAACTGTCTTTGGGAAAAGAAAATCCAAGTTATGGAAGGATAATCTGATGCTACTTAAAAGCAAAGGCTTCCTCAGTTCCCTCCACCTTTGTCATCTAAATTATTAATCAAATTGTCCCCAGATGATATGGCCCTTGCCCCCTCCCAGATGGGACTGCTTCAAGATGCAAATGTCCCTCAAAAGGTCAGCACTGGGGACCCTAGAGGCATGTGGACCATGCCAAAAAAAAAAAAAAAATATATATATATATATATATATATATATATACACACACACACACACACACATATATATATATATATATATATGGTTCTACCTGACTTCGCCGACAGCGAAAGACCGACGATCGACGGAGCTCCCAGAAGATCGAAGTGAAGAAGACCGTGGCAGAACATCGACAATGCAGAAGACCACACACGGATGACACACACCAACACATATGCGAGGCAGGTAAGTGTGGAGATTGACGGTCTGTGGGGATAGGGGTGGGTTAAGTGAGTTAGGGTTAGGGAAGCGATAGGGGGGGGTTAGAGAGTTGTTAGGGGGGGCTAGGATAGGGGTGGGTTGGTTTAGTTTAAGGGGGGGGTTAAGTGAGTTAGGGTTAGGGAGACCTTAGGGTTAGGGTAAGGTTTAGTGTGGGCTTGTAAGGATTTTGGTGTGCTTGTGTTGTGTGTGTGGTTTGTGGAATGGGGATGTGTTTTGTTTTAATAATTGTTATTGTGGTGTGTGCAGTGTAGGTTATTTGTTATGTGTGGTTTCGTGTTTATGGACTGTCGAATATGTGGTGTCGGTGTTGTGTGGTTTCGGCTATGTCAGGTAGAACCATAAATATATATATATATATATATATATATATACACACATATATATATATATATATATATATATATATGTGCGTGTGTGTGTGTATAAAACATTTGTAACTGAAGATTATAACGTCCCTCTACTGGGAAGTAGAACCACTATACCTTGTATGTCAAATGTGTGACATACATGCAAAGCAAACTTTAGTTAATCTGCCCTCTAATTACAAGATATATGATTTTCCTAAGGTGTGGAAACTAACAAGTTGCAAAAGGTACAATTAGAAAATGTTCTTAAGGAAGTAGCTAACCAGACCAAGTAAACAGACTCATGAGTATGTGAATATGAAATCCTGCTTGATAACAGCTGTAGCTAGGTCAAATATTCTGTTTGGTGAGATGCCCAGTTTTAAGCATATTTTGGGTGTGGGTGATGAAGGTGCATATTTAGGGCAGTAGTGCACATTTACTGCATGCTCTTGAGGCAAAAGTGCACATAATGAACTGCTTAGTGATTCGGATTTGTGTACCTTTTATATACTAGTCCACCTATCCTATTAAAAAATGCAAAATAAAATAAAAGCATGTTAGCAAAGTAATGGCAGCATTGACATGAAATATGATGCACAATTTAATGAACAAGTTAACTAAGCAGCACAATTAATATCATACCCAGGAATATAAACAACTGAATCAAGATGGAAAAAATATTTTTCCAGCTGCCAGTAAAGCTAGTTTAATATAACAATATGAGCAATGCTAGCACAAAACATAGAGGATTTAGAACACCCAACATATTATATAAACATTAAACTTGAGTAATGATGGATGGAGATATTCAGTGACTGTAAATTAATGCTTCACCATTTAAGTGGGTTCCCTACTCTTAAGTATTATTGATAGGGAAACTATTTCTGGCTAGTTATAGACACACCCCTGAATGGCTCTATAGACAGAAAGATGGCTTTATGTCTATAGCGATTTCAACTTCAAATTTTATAAAAAAAAAAAAAAAAACAGGTCACCACAATATGAAAGTACATAGGTTGTCATGGGCCTACACCCAATCTGAGGTCACAAGAACCAATGGCTCTGTGCTAGGGTGGTCATCTAATATAGCGACTGTTATGTCAGCTTTGAGCACTATGGAATTTAAGGGGGAAGAAAGGCATCCTACAACTGACACTAGGATGTATACAAGGAGAGCAGAATAGAATAGAATAGAAATCAGACACAGTGTTCTGAAGCTAATGAGGGAGAGTGGTTTCTATCTTTATATTAAGGCTACTCCTCAATAATGGAGTTAGATTCATTTGTTTCCAATTCTAAGGGAATTCTGGGAGGAATCACAGGGAATTTGTACAGAAAAAAAGGCAATCAGAGTAAGGAAGATAATCTGTTCCCCAGCTTAAAAAATGCAGCCTATCCAGATTGGATTTATCTGATTTATACAGGAAAGTGAGAGGAATTCTACAAGTTACTGCAGCCTTTTTGTAATATGTTTGTGTGTATTTCAACAAAGAAATGGTTGAGTAACAAATATAACAATAAGTCTAATTTATTGAAAATGGTATGCACTTTCATCCTTCACAGAAGACATCATCAGACTAAATCATTACACAAAAAACTCTTCCTTTTATAATTATTCCAGCAATTACATAACCACTCATATGACTTACAATGTCCTACAAAAACTATTGTTTATGTCTATTAAAATTTTGATTTTTTTTCCTTAAACACATTTATAATTTATAGACCCATATAATCCAGGAGAGCAATGGCATTCAACCTAATTAGTCATTGTAGTCATTTTTTGTATTTTAATTCATCCTCTTTCTGGGGAAAGCACATGGCTAATTAGCATTAGCCACTATCCCCAGACTGCTGCATTAGCATGCAGCCTCTCCAACCAGACCTCTGTCCATGCTATGGTCACCGCAAGGGGAAACTGTAGTGGGAAAATGGTCTCTGCATCAGAAAAGCTTACTGCAATGCAAAAACCTTCAGAGTTAAGGCCATTATGTCATGGTAAGCCTTTCTGAATATCAGGGTAAACATTGTATCACCTATTTGTTTGTTATAGGGAACCTCTAGCAGTAGCTTATCTTGTAATTCCAGTTTATGGATTATCTTATAATCATTCAAGAAAACAAAATCATACCTACAAAAAAGAATATTAAGATAAAATGCAAAAATTTCTAATTGGAGAATGGGCCATGAGTATGTTGGCTTGTATTACAGCAGTGCTCATATTTGCTGGACCCTATGGCCAAGTCTGTTAGCCTTGTAGCAAGTAGAAGTTACCTTTTCAGAGATTATCTTGTCTATGTTGGTTCACAAGAGAAAGAGGAGTGTTACACTGCCCTGCACTAGCACTGGTAGAAAAAGGGTGCAAACAACTCCTTTTAATAGTTTTGATTCTGTGTTGCAGTTTTTCATTTGTCTTGGCCATTACCTAGCGGACATGCTCAAAGTAGGTCATGTCTTGATCAAGGTAACTCCAACCCAGGTATTTATGGCTAAGATATGTTCTATTTGCAGCCACACATAAATTATACAGACCTGAAACTCTAACCATTCAGTGCCTCACTTTTGCTAGCCAGGTAATACTACTTTGACTTTGTTTATTTCTATGTTATTGGGGGAACTGCAATAGCCAGCCTATTACTTGTGTAGTGTGAGTTGCAGAATGAGTAGTGTGTGTGTGTGTGTGTGTTCTATATCACCAGATTCAGTATCACAGTATCTTCAGCATATTTCTTAGCTTTGCTCAAAATAAAAGGATAAAAGCCAAAAATAATGGGAGGATAAAGGCCCCAAATCAGGGACAATTTGTATTTTATTAAAAAATTCAAAAAAAAAGATTTTAAACCAAGTTTTTTTTAAACCAGCAAGCATTAAATAAGTAGTATTGTAAGCTCTGATGTCTAGCATTGTTGACTCTCGAAAGCCAAAAATCAAGACAAAAAACAAAAGTCTGGAAGGAGATTCAAGTGAGGCTCTGGAACACACAGAAATAGCGTAAAAAAACACCTTTTATTACCGCTTTCGTCCGAAGACTTCATCAGAATACAAAACACTAATGAATAAACACATTATATACCCTACTATATGAATAATAAAACAATTAATCAATTAACCTATCACAATAGGTCTAAAACAATTAAAACTAAGTTCAAAAAAATACTTCAATATTTAACTTTCAGTAGGCACACAAAATAATCTTAAAAAATCTGGCCATCTGTCCAAAATCTACAAAACCCAGGCCAAAGTCAATAATCTATTACCTCCCAAGAAGACACTTTGTCAGCATCACTAATGAATGCTTCCTTCAAGCTATAGCCAAACCTATCAAAAACAATCCCCACTATAAAAACATCTCATCTCCACCCAGAAAGCTCCATGAAAGCCCACTTCTCACTCAAACCTCTCCTTACCTCCACCATAAGAAAATATTTTCTAAAACTAAAAACTACAAGTTCTGCTGCAGACAACCTTCCTCCCAAACTTCTAAAAACTGCAACTGAAGGTCTGCCATATCCAATATCTATGCAAATAAACAGATCCATTCTACAGTCTAATGCCTCAGCCATTTGGAAGAAGGCATACATACTTCCCATTCATAAACAATGACTCTGTGCTGACTACTTCAATTTCAGACCAATTACCATTCTGTCACCATTGTCTAAAATATTAGAAAAGTGTATCCATTCCCAATATTGCAATACCTAGCCATAAACAATCTTATCTAGCCAGTACAATATGGATTTCATCTCAATGATAGCACCACTGCTGCCCTACTTCATTTTGTTGATACCATTAATAAAACATAAATACTGGAAACCTAGTAGCTTCCATATTCATAGACCTGTCCAAAGCATTCAACACAATCTCTCACCATAAACTATTACTTTACTAAAATTCTCTTCCTTAGGTCCCCCCTCCCCACACTGTCCTGGTTTAACAGCTACCCAACAGAATTCCAAGCAGTCAAATGACAGCAAGAGTACTCATCATTTCTACCCACTACTGTAGAAGTGCTACACGGTTCCATACTTGGTCCCCTCCTGTTTAACATCTTTATAAATGATCTAAATGTTTCCAAGCAGACCACTCTTTTACAGTATGCAGATGACTGTACACTCATCTGTACAGCCTCTAACTTACAAAAACTTTAAAAAATACTCAAGAATTCTTTACATCAATAGAATCCTGACTAGACAGATCAACTCCAACCTAACCCAAGAAAAGCAAAAACTACTACTTTTCACCACAAAAACATTATACTAAAGTAAAACTCTTGTGAAAATAATTTCACTGAATAAAATCCTGATTGAACAGGTCCCTAAAACCAACTCTTGGGAGTCACCATTGATGGCAACATGAAATTTGGCCTACACTTCCAAACTGTTATTAAAAAGCACCAAAAGCTAGACCTCTGATATAGAACCTCTTCACTTGAAGATCTGAGGGGGTGGCGCACTGGTTCATAGCACTGGCCCAGGCTGCTGATTGAATCAGCTATGCTTTTGGTTAGCTGTGCTTGAGGACCATTTTAAGCCTAGCCAATTTCCCTTTTTGTGCACGAATTAACATATTCCATTTGGTTAGAAATTGGCCTTACCCATCCTATGGTCAATAATTACAAATTATCCCTAATGAGAATAATTTGGATCATACCATAGATAAATTGAGGGGACCTATGCACAGGATAAAACATTTAAGGGTTGCATCTGTCAATTGGGGCAGTTCTGGGGTACATTTTCTGTTTCTCATCCATAGATACAAGTTGTACTTGAATATGGAATGGGATATGGCCTGTGTATAGGTTTAGGAATGTGTGTGGTACTCACCTTCGATTCAACAGCAGCAATGCTACTACTTTTAGTTTTACTTTTTTTCCACCTGTTTCAGGTACCATGGTCACCTGATGTGGCCGATCAATAAATGGAGCTGCTTGCTGCTTAGAGTGCTATTTTCACCTCCCCAGAAAACACATGAGATGTCACAAGGTGTAAATGACTTATTTTCCATGAGGGGAGCAGCTCATCTAAAAGCTGGGTTACTTTAAAAACACCCTCGTTTACTATTCTTAGCATAACTTTTATGTATGTTGAATATGCTGTTAGTTTTTAAAGCAGATTTAATTTGGTGATTTGTTTGATGCTTTGCTATACACTGTTGTGTTGAGTTAAATTATATTGGTTGAGAAATATAATTCATTTTGTGATTTATTGGAATTGTCTATTTGTCTTCTCAACTAATTAACCAATATAAATACATTTAAGAAGATCCCCATCAAGTTGTTGTTGACCACATGTAGGGGAATAACGATCTAGCAGCGTGTAAATAGCTTTAGCAATAGCAATGTCAAAGTGTTGCATATCTCCTTGTATTTTAGTCCTTATTTCTGAGTTAATGAGTATATAATAGACAACAGTAGTCTCTTGCTATCCATTTATAGGGCCTCTACATTAATTTAAACTGGAGGGTTTAAATACATTTGTTATGTACTCTTAAGAGTATAATTAATGTATAAATATATCTTTAGTAACAAAAGATAAAAAGTAATTAAGAAGAGGAATGTAGGGTGCCTAGATGAATCCCCAAGTGACTTTCACAAGTACATACACTTCCAGGTGAAAGAGGGAATGAGGGACCAATGAAGTACTGGAACTGGAAGACATCTCAAATTAATGTATGACGTATAATTTATTTTTTAACATTTGTTTACTGGGAAAGTCTGACTGGGACAGAGCCCACTTTCAGTGGAGGCCTGAGGAAAAATGCATGTCTTTGGAATGCAAGAGGAAACTGGAGCACTTGGAGGAAACTCATGTGAATGTAGGGAGGGCATGCAGGCTCTGCACAGAAGGCATCCCACCCAAAAACCTAACCGGAGAACCTCTTGCTGTGAGGTGACAATGCTAACGACTGTACCACTGCTCTCAGTTATTTAAAGAAATGGAAGGTATGCATGATCCAAAAAATTATAGACCCATTCTCTTATATACTGTGGTTGTTAATTTATTTGCTAGAATTTTTGCAAAACTGGTAGAACAGGCCTGACCTGGTATTACTGAGGAGGAGCTGAAAGGCTTTGTGATAGTAAGATAGACCACTGGAGGACACTGATATATTGTGTAAAGTGCAGAAATTGTGGGTTGGAAAACATGTTAGGGTAGTGTTAGGGTATTAATGGACATCCAGAAGGCAGGTGATAGTACAGGTTGGGAGTACTTGTGGGGATTGGTGTGAGGAGAGAGCGTAAGTGGTTAAATGGGATTCAAACATTGTATACAGGGCATGGGTGGATAACTGCATGGTGTTTCTAGAAGTACAAAAGCAGTCACCAATTGTCTTGTACATGTTAAAGGGTTTTCAGGAAGGAATCAAGGCTAAAATATCATACAGTGCTGATCGAGTGGGGGCTGAGATATAAAGGAGGGGGGTACCACTGTCAGACAGAAAATGAGTATTTTGGGCTGAGTACATGGGGTAGTGAACAATGCCAGGAAGACAAAATGGGGTGATTAAAGACAGGATAAGGAAACCAGTGGACTTTTGGTCAAATAGGATTTGCCTTTAGGAGGACGTGTGGATATGATTAGAATGTCAATTTCACCACATGTAATTTATACTGGGAGGCCTATAGGGGCAGGCACAAAGAAAAACGAGATCGAGAAATATAAAATGCATGTGACAGATTTATTTGTGGATGGAAAAGGCAGCATAGTTAGGAAAGTTACTCATTTAAGGAGGAGAGAGGTAGGATGAGGTTTGCTGCACAAAATAAGGAATGTGATGACTATGGATATGGTGCAAAGACTGAGGGGAACAGAAAAGGTGGAACTTAGGAGTGCAGAGTGGGCGGCCGATAATTTGGACAGACAGAAAAGGAGATGTGAATGACGAGAAGTATTATGGGAAAGAGAGTAAAGATGGTGAAACTGGGAGGTATGCCATTACAATGTCTGGAGATAGAAGGAAAGGGGGGACAATGAAGAACAAAGGTGTGAGAATGCTACAGATTATGAATAGTTATGTTTGTGGATATTGTTAAAGAAGGGGATGATGGAGTTCTAGAACTGTGGAAATTGAAAAGGGGACTATACCTTGGGGAAGTGGGATGGGTTGTTTTATGGCAAAGTTGCTGAAGAAGATCCATGAGTTGAATAAAAGGAGTTGTAAGGAGACATATAGAAAGAAGCAGGGTGAAGGAGGAGTAGGTGAGAGTACGTTGAAAAAGGCAGAAGATCCAAAATGGGGAAGTTTAGAAAGGCAACGGTAAAGCTGAGTAGGGTGGAGAGAGAGAGGGGTCAAGAAGGATGAACTGTGGAAAGATGGGTTTTGGGGAGGAAGTGGCAAAGACGCTTGTATGTTCACGGCCCAGTTGTGGAGTATAATGGAGAATTTTACTGAAGGGATACAGAGCATGGCTATGGATGTGAAAGAAGGGTGAAGTGATGGGAGGAAGAGTTGGTTAGTGAGCATCAGCACAATATGTGGTCAGGATGTCAGGTAGAGCAAGAGTTGTGGAATAAGCTATTGGGAATATTGGCAAGACTGTATGGGATACAGGGTGAAGGTCTTGGGCTTTGTACTTATGTGGGGTGGAAATAAGGGTTACAGCATGGATAAAGCAGGAAGGGAGGAAAGGGAGGAAACCTTAATGCCAGAGCTAATTGATAGGCCAAGAAATGTGGCAGATACAAAGGGAAGGGGAGAGGTAACATTTGAAAGGGTAGGCCAAAATAGTGGCACTGAGTAAAGAGAGAGAAGGAAATAGAAGAGCCATAATGGGGAAGATCAAGGGTAAGAGGGTATAAGTTAAAAGGGCAGAAAGACAGTACTGGTAGATTAGGTGAGATTTTCATTGCCAGGTAGCGAAAGTTAAAGAATCTCAACACTGTGTCTGTTATAAATATAAGACTACAATCATCATCATCTTCTTTCGGCTGTTCCCATTAGGGGTTGCCACAGTGGATCACCTGTTTCCATTTCTTCCTGTCCTCTGCATCTTGCTCTGTCACTCCAACCACCTGCATGTCCTCTCTCACCACATCCATAAACCTTATCTTAGGCCTTCCTCTTTTCCTGTTACCTGATAGCTTCATCCTTAGCATCTTTTTCCCAATATACTCAGCATCCCTCCTCAGCACATGTCCAAAAGAATGTAATCTTGCCTCTCTGGCTTTGTCTCCAAACCTTCCAACCTGGGCTGACCCTCTAATATACTTATTCATAATGCTGTCCACCCTCATCACACCCAGTGCAAATCTTAACATCTTTAACTCTGCCACATCCAGCTCAAACTCCTGCCTTTTTGTCAATGCCACTGTCTCCAACCCATATATCATAGCTGGTCTCACTACCCTCTTGTTGACCTTCCCTTTCACTCTTACAGGTACTCGTCTGTCACAAATCACTCCTGACACTCTTCTCCACCCACTCCATCCTGCCTGTACTCTTTTCATCTCTCTTCCACACTCACCGTTACTCTGAACTATTGACCCCAAGTATTTAAACTCATCCACCTTCGCCATCTCTACTCCTTGCATCCTCACCATTCCTCTATCCTCCCTCTCATTCACACACATATATTCTGTCTTAGTCCTGCTGACCTTCTTTCCTCTTCTCTCTAGAGCATATCTCCATCTCTCCAAGGTCTCCTCCACCTGTTCCCTACTCTCACTACAGATCACAATGTCATCTGCAAACATCATAGTCCACAGGGACTCTTGTCTGATCTCGTCTGTCAACCTGTCCATCACCACTGCAAATAAGAAAGGGCTCAGAGCTGATCCGGCTTGATGTAACCCCACCTCCACCTTAAACGCATCTGTCACTCCCACCGTAGACCTCACCGCTGTCACACTACCCTCGTACATATCCTGTACCACTCTTACATACTTCTCTGACACTCCTGACTTCCTCATACAATACCATAACTCCTCTCTAGGCACCCTGTCATATGCTTTCTCTAACTCTTCGCTGCCACCATGTGCCTGTCTTAACTCATCCCTGAACTCCACCTCACAATTACCCTTTTTCAATTTCCACCATTTGATCCTTGGTGCTGCCTTCACACTCCCCCTCCTCTTCTAGATCACCAACTTCATCCTACAAACCTCCATCCTATGCTGCCTAACTACACTTTCTCTGATCACCACTTTACAGTCTCCAATCTCCTTCAAACTGGTCCTCCTACATAAGATATAATCCACCTGTGTGCATCTTTCTCCACTCTTGTATGTCACCCTATGCTCTCCCTCTTGTTAAAATAAGTATTCACCACAGCCATGTCCATCCTTTTCACAAAATCCACTACCATCTGACCTTCTGCATTCCTTAGTTTAACACCATACCTACCCATCACTTCCTCATCCCCACTGTTCCCTTCACCAACATGCCCATTGAAATCTGCCACAATCACCACTCTCTCACCCTTGGGTACAGTCATCACCACTTCATCCAATTCACTCCAACATTTTTCTTTCTCATCCATTGCACACCCAACTTGTGGAGCATATGCACTAACAACATTCATCATTACATAATCAGTTTCCAGCTTCATAAACATCACTCTATCCGACACTCTTTTCATCTCCAAAACACTCTTAGCATACTGTTCCTCAGACAATGTGTGACTTAAACAGAAAGATATGTTCTGTGGTAGGATGGTAACTGTATGTAATGGAGAGCAAGTAAGAATATAAATATATGTATATATAAATAAAAATATTTAGAGAAAAGGGTAACAGCAAGACCAACTGATATTAATGGTTTCAATGTGCTCATCAGCACCCAAGTAGTTTGCACTGTATTTCTGCATACTGAAGTAGATATAAAGGATAGCTGACTCACTTCTCATAAAAAACTGAAAAAATAAATAAATAAAACCTATTTGTGGTTACAAAACCACTTGGTATCAGGAGATGGCTCAGAAGCAGTGCATCCTCTGACTTACCTGTTTGAAGCTCATTTGCATGTTACTGAACTGCCTAACATTACTCTCAAACAAGTTAAAGCAAATATATATGCCATTTAAATGTGTATTTAAAAGGTTCTAGTACCAGTCACAGTGAGACAGTTCAGAAGATAATGAAAGAAGAGAGAATAACAACACTCAACTGGAAAATCAAGCCATAAATACAAGTAGATTTCAAAGAATTTTTTCTCATCTCTTTGGTGCAGGTCTTGTTTAGTTTGCTTCTCTAGTCACTAATCCTATCATACTGCACTGCGTCTGTGTGTTTAATTTTATTAAACTGGAAGTTAGTGCACAGGATTAAGGCTATGACCTATTAATGAGATGCCTCCTGTAGTATAGGGTTTGATTACTTCAGGTTCCTTTTGCTTAATGTATGACTCTGGGCAAGTCATGCAACCAGAAAGTACTTTGGGACAGCTGGGGAACCAAGCTAGGTTCCTCAATGGTCCCTACTGAGCTAGGCTCCTAAATTTACCTCTTGACTGCATGCCTAGTAACCAACTAAGTTTTCATGTTTAAATGGTAACTGGGATAGAAGAGTAGCAGGTTGGTCTAGCTGAACAATATGGGTATATGGTTCAAATGCAAATACTAGGCTATCAGTCTGTAGATTATTACAAGCCTACCCAATAACTAGAAGTCAGAATCAAACCTTGTACCTTATATGTTACTTGTAACACATTGCGCTCAAGTTACCTGGCACTTGCTCACTAAAGCAATTATACAAGTCAGCACTAAAAATTAAAAGCACTACACCCTCACTCCCCACTGGCCCTTGTTTTCAATTAAGGATTTCCCAATATTATTCTAGCATGTCCAAAGGTCAGTTGTCAATCTCCTCTCCGGTCCAGCTGGTGAATCTGGGAATCTTGAGGCAATGTTATAACTGCCTCATGTACACAGACAACCCTCTCCTCCTCCCACATAACACAATTACTTGTGAGAGATGCAGCTATTTCGCCAAACTGGAGGCTGAGCTCTCTCAACTCAGGACTGGCAAGACCAGACAGGAGGAGAAGGCAACTACACACACCACAAAACCAGCCTCACATAATGCTACCACTCCAGTGAATCAAACACATAAACACACAAAGACATACTGAGGCTCTGGTAAAAATTTACCTAAACAGCAGAGGCCCCCAAAGCAGACACCCAAACAAATGCTACCTCAAGACACCCCACAAGCAACACATAAACCACAAAAGCAGTGTGCAAAGCAGTCACAGCCCTTAAGGCCAATACAACACCAAACATACTTGTCATAGGTGACTCCATAGTCAGACACACTGACGTCCCACTCACCAGGCTGAACAAGGAGAGGGTCACAGTAAGCTGCCTATCCATAACACAAGCACTCAGGTCACTCCACTACAAATATGACACAGTCATTGTCCATGCTGGTGTGAACGACCTGAGACATACCTCCCTGGACTACATGAAAAGAGACATAGAGGAGCTCTCTGATTATGTAGCCCAGGCAGGTATGACCCTGACCCTGAGCAGTATCCTTCCTTCACCAAGAATGATGCCACAATATAGAGACAAGATGATCAGCTTTAACAATTGGCTTAATGTCTGGTGTCATTCAAAGGATCCAGTGTCTGTCTGCCTGGGATGACATGCTTGACAAGCCATGCTACCTGTCACCCTGGGATTCCGGATATTGGCTAAGGCTCTTGCCACCCCCATAGTGCCTTTTTTAGGCAAGGCTCAAATTCTAAACCTACCACCCTAGAAAACAAAAATGGGAAGAAACTGAGGGTAATGCTGCTCAATGCCAAAAGTCTAAATCTCAAAATGCATGCACTCAAGGCCCTTCTCAGTATGGAGAACATCGATGTCTGTGCTGTAACTGAAACCTGGTTCAAGGCTCCTGAGAGCACCCGGCACTATTAGGTTTTACCTCATATCATGCCCAGCCCCAAAATCGGACCACACCACAAAAGGAGGTGTATCCATATTCATAAAGGATACCCACACCTCCAGGTTGGTGGCAACGCATGCAGCTCGAAACCATCCAGGTGCAACTAACCATAGGCAAAACTACTCTACAAATTGTAGCATGCTACAGGCCACCATCTCAAACTCAGGAACCCCACACAGCCTTCCTGAAGACACTGGAGGGTATAAATGTATCTCCAAACACCATCATATTGGGTGACTTCAACTACCCAAATATAGACTGGGAACATTACTCAAGCCCTAACTTTCTAGCCCAATGGTTCCTGGAGTTCATAAATTCAAATGCCATGGAACAGCTAGTCACTGTTCACACGAGAGGAGAAAATATACTAGATCTCATTGTCACAAACATGGGGACAAAATGCTCCACACCAGAAGTATATCCCTCATTGGTGAGATCTGATCATAAACTAATCTCACTGGAAATCCACATCCCCCCACCCCAAACAAAAAAGACCACAGTGAAGAACATCTCTAAAGCAAACTTCACACTACTCAAGACTGGTGTGGTATCCTTCAAGGCCCCTGTGCCAGTGGAAACTACAACCCAAGCTGTGGAAGCCCTTACAAATGCCTTCTATGAACACCTCCAGGACTGCATGGATCAGGCAATCCCAAATAAAACCAAGACTCTTTCCACAAAGGGCAAACGTCCAGTCTGGTGGACCCCAGCCATTAACAAACTTTACAATAAGAGGAGAAAGCTATTACATGATAGAACAAAATCCATAAAAGAGAAGTCACCCCTGATCATTATTAGTAAAAAAATACGAGCACTCATAAAATCAACTAAGGCCAATTTTGAGAGAAAAATTACCATGGATTCAAAGGACAATCATAAGGCCTTTTACAGCTATGTTAGGAACCTGGGTGGAAACTCCCAGATATGCTCAGAATTAGTCCAAAATGATACAAAAATCACTGAACCCACAGACATTGCCAACATACTGGCAGACAGGTTCAGTGCAAACTTCACCCCTCTCCCCTAAAGGAGAGATAACTATCCCAGCCGAGTGTAGCCTCCCAGACATCTCAAATGCGCAGGTGAAAGCTGCTCTCTCTAAAGCTAAAAACACAGCATCAATGGGACTGGATGGTGTCCCCGGCTGTGTGCTACAAATGAGGAATTAAACCCGCACATAAGGCAGCTGTTTAATCTCAGCCTTACCACAGGATACATGCCCAAGGAGTGGCCTACGGCAACTGTGGTCCCACTCCACAAAGGCGCCTAACAAGTCTAGTCTGCAAAGCTATGGAGAGGATCATAATGGAGCTCATAAACAAAGATATAGGGACTTGCAGACATTGGACCCGGCCCAGTTTGGCAGGGAAGATCATGCCTTTTGAACTTGGTCGACTTCTTGAAACAGTCACCAAGGCCATTGATGAAGGAAAGGCAGTCCATACAGCCTACCTTGACCTTGCCACAATACCCCACTCGGGTATTGCAGAAAAACTTACCAGCTTAAATGTAAACCCATATGTCACAAGATGGGTTGCAAACTGGCTTAAGGAGAGAACCCACAGGGTTAGAGTTGCTGGCGCTATGTCAGACTCCAAGCCGGTCACAAGCGGTGTCCCACACCTTGCCCCTATTGTTCGGCATCTACTTCTCAGAAGTACAGGCCAACATGGGAGGACTTTGGCTGACAAAGTTTGCTGATGACTGCAAACTGGCGCCATAGTGGAAAGTGCATCGGACACGGATATCCTTCAGAAGGGACTCACGGAAACAGATAGCTGGTGCCAGAGCCATGGCCTGAAGTTAAACGCCAAAAATGTGTAGTCATAGGAAAAACAAGGTAACCCCAAGCTACCATATAGGTGGCAATCCACTAAGCACAGAAGAGGTTATCAGGGACCTGGGGACCCAGGTTGACAGTGGCCTTTCTTTTGACACTCACGTTGCTAAAGTGGTTAGAAAGACCTTCTACATTGCCCACCTGATCATGAAGGGATTCACATCCAGATCTAGTGAGGTCATTGTTCCCTGTACTCTTCACTTATCAGACCAATGATCGAATACAATGCCCCATTCGGATGTATCTCACCCGACATCTGCAGCAATTGGAGAGACCCCAAAGTTCCTCACCAAAAGGATAAAGGGACTCCAAAATCTGTCATATGCTGCCAGATTGAAGAAACTCCAGCTCTATTCAGTGCATACCGTCTGCTCAGAGGTGACATGTGCCTGACATACAAGGCCATGTCCAACCCGAATTAATGGACATGCTCCACCTCAAAAATCCAAATCCACCAAAACCACTAGAGCAAGTGACTTAAACCTTAGCATGGATATAAATAGGACGTGCTGGAGGGATAGATTTATCACTCAGAGACTCCCTATGCTGTGGAATAAAATCCCGGTCCATGTGAGGCAGAGCACCTTGCTGACTCTGTTCAAGAGAAATCTTGACCTGTGGATGGGAGATCGTAGGTTTACCCCGGGAATCATCTCTGTGTCACTGCTGGACAGAGGCACACCAAACTAATGGGCACAGTATTTTTCATATAAGGCTTATAAATGCCTTAGGGCAGATAGCCTAGTATAAACCTATGAACCTATATCTATGAGGTAAAGACCTTAACTATTGTGACAACCTTCCTACTTGAAAAAAAATTAAATCCTGAAGCTTGTATCACTGAGGTAAAGACCTTAACAATTATACCAAACCCTCCCTGTTGGGCTGGTGATATTGCCATACCATTTACTGAATTAGATATGTAATGGAATGGATGGCAAATGATGGTAACAGATTCATAGTTACTAGGCATGCAGTTCTGGAGATCATTAAGGAGCCTAGCCCAAGTTCATAACTGCTCCAAATCACTGCCTAATGAAGTGACTTGCTTAATGTCACACAGAAGACAAATGAAGGTAGAAAGACTCAAACCTTGCACCCTTGTCGTAGGAAGCAGCTTATTAACAAACTGGCAATTTAGTCCTGACAAAGATTAGTAGATAAACATTTGGATATATATATATATATATATATATATATATATATATATATATATATATATATATATAAACACACACACGCACACACGCATACACAGACACACACACACACGCACACACACACACACACACACACACATGGGGATGCACACACACACACGGACATGCACACACACACACACACACACACACACACACACACACACACACACACACACACACACACACACACACACACACACACACAAGTATTCTTTGATACTTACTTTTTAGGGGAAAAATGCCAACAAGCAGGACTTGCAAATAGCTAACTTTCTAACCAGAAAATAAGTATATGAATACTCTTAAGATGTTTAGGCTGCTATTGTATTCAACATATTTCTCTGTATAAAAAGTCTCACTTGCATCTGTCTGCTGGGTATCATCTCTGATCATGTGCCGAAGTTGCTACAGTTGTTTTAACGGGTCTATTTCAAAACACTGAATTATTATAACGTTGTACCACAAAACATTGAGACCATAATGTCGAAAGTTCAGAACACTGAAAACTTAGAACATTGAAACTACATAACACTGGAGATTTAAATCATTACATCCCATAACATCGAATGTTACAATGCACACTAGTAGTAATACCCCCTCCACCTCAAACATAACTAAACTGACAGACACACTTGTTTCAACATTTCCGCCCCCCTGCACCCCCCACACCCCTTGCAAATTAAATATACCAACTCCAAGATCGCACTATAGTGGAGACAAGGTAAATTTCCAATTCCCCACTGCATTGCAATCTCCGTACAGAATATACAAATAATATCTCAAGCATGTACCTCTGTTTTCCTGACAACACAAACATACAGCCAAAATAAAAACTTACTCCCCTACTCACTTATGCCATCACTTTCCACAACACTAACCTGACTTCTTTCAAACTAATAAATCCATCAGTCAAACACAACAATGCTTAACCGTTATCTGATAAACTTTTACTATGCAACCTGAGAACTTCTCTTAATCCGGAAAACATACCATCTGCCATGACCACGGAATTAACACTTTAAACCATAACCATGTAACACATTTGATGATATAAGACTCAATTATTTAAATTTTCATTGTTATGTAATTTTGATGTTCTAACTTTTCAGTGTTCTGAACTTTCAATGTTACGGTCTCAATGTTTTATGGTTCGACGTTATAGTAATTCATTGTTTTGAAGTAGACCCGTTTTACCAACCATCACTGACTGCAAAACGCACTCTCTTTAAATGAGACTGCTGTATGGAAAATGTATCTTTCCCCAAAGTGCAGCACCCTCTGACGGGATTATTTGACATGCAAGTGATTTCATATTTTTGGCATATATTATTGTGAAATGGATCCCATCATTTCTTAACTTCAGTACGGTGCTGGACTGAGTGGGGGAGAGTTCCACATCTCACATTACTACATGCTATTAAAACATAAGCATACAACACTTCTACTGCAAAGCCTGCTCTGAATGTTCTTTCACTAAAAGATTGCCCAACCTGTCATGGCTGCTGTATACAACCAACCGTCTGGACCTTTATTTCGATTTAGCTCAGTCTAACCTGCCAACGCAAAGCTGCTAAGCCATCACAAAGATTAATTTATACACTTCTGGTTGGTTGTCGTTTTGCTTTTAGTGCTCATACTTTTTGCTATGTTCTACTACACAGCATCCAAGGTTCTTACCCACTGCTTTTAAGACTTTTTGGAATAGTTAAGTAATTCTGCTAGCAACTGGCTAGGGCCTGTGATCAGAAACTGGAATGCATGATTAGCAAATATTTTTATGAGAGGTGGATTTATTGATATATTCTTATTTCTACTATTATTTTTTTGTATTCCATTTTATTGAAATTCACAATATTCTTATCATTATTACTGGACTATAATAAAACTGTATCATGCATGACAAGTATTGCTGAGTTCATGCCAGACATAGAATGAGTGTGCAGTATCGTCAGGTGAGTGAAACATTATGCCATCTCCAATGTGGCATGACATTTTATGTAAAGTGCACATTAGATTTGCTGTAATGTACTGCAAGATAGATTTCGCATGGGTGTGAGCATGTCACCAAACATTCATCTCATTTCCAGTTGTATTGGGAAATATGAGCAAGTCACTTCAGGCTTTACATAGGAGGTAGGTTCAAATTAAAGTAAGAAGATATGGAGGTTTCCTTAGGTAATGTCAGTGGCTTGCAGGAAATGAGGTAATAAAAAACAGGATAATGAAGACCGCACGTCCATAGGTTGGATAGTTAATAGGATGGGTGGATTATGCAAGAGACCTCATACCATGTGCAGCAATCTGTGGTTTGGGAAAGAATACAGTATCTACATCACAAAGTATGCATTGTGAAGGGTCTGAAAAGACAGATGAGGATAAAGGCAAGGCAGTATGTTAGAATGTATACATCTGGCCTTGTTAGTGTAACAGGACATGTTTACAAGCAAGGCAGTTATTCAAAATAAGTAGTCCAAAAGTCAGATAAACATGTGAAAGAAGAATATAGAGAAATAACCTTAGCTGTCTTCATAAACAAGGTGTAAAATAAAGACAGAATATATACAAGTTAAGATCTACCAGACTGGGGTGAGCCAAGTGAAACTTTTATTAACAAATTCAAGGCCAAACTTAAGTTTGTTTTAGGATGACATTAAAATGGATTATTGCAGTACTGTTACCTTAAGAATTTTAGTATAAAATTCACAGGAGATTAACAAACAAACAAAAAATAGCAGCAATATGCATGCACAAATGATGTCAATTAAGTCTATACTATAATGGAGCATCTGTGCCTTGTTTTCAGTTGCTACAGAATGTTAGATCACACAGGTACATACCTCTAAACTGTCAAGATTTTTGCCTCATATTTTTTCTTTATTCCCCAAAATTTGCAGTTTTCAGGCAAATAACTAAGAACTGAAGTCATTAAACAACGACAGACATTTCAGTTTCAGAGTTCATATCCGAAAGAAAATGCTTGCTAACACAAAACCTGTTATTTTAGCCACTTTTGAAGTTTGTAAGAGCAATATTTAAAATATGTCCCTGTTCTGGTGTCTTTTCTCCCCCCAGTTATTACTGGCTTTGTCCAATTTTTTTTTTTTTTTTGCTAAGAGGTTGAGAGATATGCACAGCTGTCCTACTAGTCCCTATTAACAGTTAAAACAATTATTAATAATTACCAGCAATATACTATATTCAGGCAGACAGCAGGTGTTGCATGCTGTAACAGTCGGGCTATTATTAGCTACAGCAGTAACAAGGCAATCAGATTAAATTAGCAGTAAGTTCTATACAACCTAAACAGTTCTAACTGCATGCCTGTGCTTGAACAATGAAGTTACTAAAACCATCCACTTAAATGGGTTGGATCATATCACATATATCAACAAGTGATACTAGCAAGTCAAAATGTCAAAGCAGAATCATAGCTAAGTCTTACAAATGCACCATAAATAATCTGTTCTAATGACCACAGATATTACATAAATACAGTTAAAATATACCTTGGTGCTGTAGCATAGGACCAGATTCAGGCCTGCTGAATCTAGCTTTGTTTGTATAACTTGAGCACTGATCCAGGCCATCTTTTTTGGAGAAGCTTCCCCTGCACCCTAGTAGCGGGAGTGTGCGGTTAGAACTTGTCAGACTGAAGACTGCTGGAACAGGGCTCAGTTTTGAGTTTTTTTCTAGTTAGTTAGGTAACTTGTTTAAATCAGATTGTTTGTTTTCTATTGTTTTATATATATATATATATATATATATATATATATATATATATATATATATATATATATATATATATAATTGCACTTTATTCATCTGCTTTTACTGTATTTGTGTTTCTTCCTACTTTATTACTAGGGGCATTGACTACAACTCTGAACTGAGATATATAACAATAAGCATCTTTTTATGCGCATTTAAATGTTTTTTTTTATTATATCTGCTTTTTTTCTGAAAAAAAAAATATATACTTGTTTCCCGCCTTTCTAGGCTAGTATAGTCCAGTTTTCAGGTTAGTGCTGAATTCAGGGCTGTGTTACAGATCTCTGTGTTTGCCCATACCTTACTTGGACAGAAGGAAGTTTCTCTGTTCACCTGTCAGACAGGGGAGCTTTGAGCAGCCTATCTGTTCCTGACGGAGTGGTTTCAGGTCAGAAAGTAGTAGTTTATTGGCCATTTTGAGCTAATTTCTATCTCTTTCATTTCCCTGCTATAAAAACCGCATTTGCCCGGTTTTGCATGCTGAGCAGCGCTGGTTAGCTAGGGTAAAACTATTCCCGGCTCCAAAAGGCAAACTTGTAAAATGTAGAAATACTTCAACAAACCACAGAGTCTCCTCTTCAATTTTTTCCTTGGAACTAGACAAACTTTCAACTTAAGCACTCAAGCCATTTATTTCTCAGCCCGGCACTTGCTCAAAATTCATAGCAAGCACTTATAAACCCTAGCACTACAGAAGGACAAGGCTCTCTCTTCGACCTTACCAGCCTTTCAGTAAAACAGTTTACTCTACCTATCCAGGCATGTCCAAAGGGCAGTTTCAGGTGTACTCTCCAGTCCAAATGGTGAATCTGGGCATTTTGAGGCAATGTAACAACTGCCTCATGTACACAGACAATCCTCTCCTCCTACCACCAAACACTAATATATGCGAGAAATGCAATTATACAGCAAAACTGGAGGCTAAGCTCTCTCAACCCAAGACTGGATCAGACAATCAAGAGGAGAAGAGAAATACTGGCATCACACCACCAGTCTCACATAAACCCATTAAACCAGCACCGGTAAAAAATCACACGTAAATACACGAAAACATACTCGGAGGCTCTAAAAAAAATCTGCAAAAGCAACAGAGCCCTCCAAAGCAGACATCCAAGCAACCTCCAGCCCCCAACACAAACCATGAAACACATACTTCACAAAACCAGTGTGCCATGCAATCACAGCCCTCAAGGCAATATAACATACCCAACATCCCACTCACTAGGATGAATAAGGAGATAGTTACTGTTATCTGCCTGTCGGGTGCCAGGATCCGCCACATAACACAAGCACTCAGGTCACTCCAGAACAAGTACAAATAAGACTCTGTCATTGTCCATGTTGGTGTGAATGACCTGAGCCGTACCTTCCTGGACTACATGAAAAGAGACATGGAAGAGCTCTCTGATCACATAGCCCAGGCCGGTATGACCCTGACCCTGAGTAGCATCCTGCCCTCACCAAGAATGATACCATGGTATAAAGAAAAAAATATCAATTTCAACAATTGGCTAAGTTTCTGGTGTCATTCAAAGGGGATCCAGTGTCTGTCTGCCTGGGATGACATGCTCGACAAGCCACGTTGCTTCGCTAGAGACGGCTTGCACCTGTCACCCTTAGGCTTTCGAATACTGGCCAAGGCTCTTGCCACCCCCATATTGCCTTTTTTAGGCAAGGCTCAAAAGACAAACCCACCACCGTAAATAGCACAAGTAACAAAAATCTGAGGGTAATGCTACTCAATGCCAGAAGTCTAAACTTCAAAATGCACGCACTCGAGACACTCCTCAGTATGGAGAAAACTGATATATGTGCAGTAACAAAAACCTGGTTTAAGGCTCCAGAGAGCACCCCAGTACTACCAGGCTACAACTCATACCATATATTTTGGCCACAGAACCCGGTCCAAAATACAAAAGGCGGAGTATCCATATTCATCAAGGATACCCACACTTCCGGGTTAGTGGCACAGCATGATGCTTCAGAGATTATCCACATGCAACTAACAATGGGCAAAACTGCAATTCAAATTGTAGCTTGCTACAGATCACCCACCATGTCCCAGGACCCCCATTCCGCATTTCTGGAAACACTGGGAAACATAAAGGTCCTACCAAACACCCTAATATTGGGTGATTTCAACAACCCAAACATTAACTGGGAGAACTACTCAAGTACTAACTCCCTTGCCCAACATTTCCTAGAATTTATAAACTCAAATGCCCTGGAACAACTGGTCAACACACCCACCAGAGGTGAAAACATATTGGACCTGGTCATCACCAACATGGGTGACCGGTGTTCCACACCGGAGGTCAACCCCTCGCTGGTTAGATCTGATGATAAACAAATCACTTTGGATATCCACATTCCACCCCCACCCCCGGACAAGGAAACCACCATGAAAAACTTTTCAAAAGCAAACTTCACGTTACTTAAGACGGAGGTGGAAAGTATCAAAGCCACCATGCTAAAGGATAATGCTGGCCAAGCTGCAAAATCCTTTACTAATGCATTCTAGGGGCACCTACAAGAATGCATGGATTGTGCTATCCCAAGCAAAACCAAGACTCACTCCTCCAAGAAAAGGAAACCAGTCTGGTGGACCTCTGCCATAAACAAACTATACAATAGAAGGAGGAAACTAGTACAGAAAAGAGTAAAATCTCAAGAAGGGAAGACATCCCTGATCAGTATCAACAAGAAACTATGATCCCTCATAAAATCGTCCAAGGTGAGCTTTGAAAGAAAACTTGCCAAGGACTCCAAAGATAACCACAAGGCATTCTTTAGCTATGTCATGAATCTAAGTGGCAATGCTCAGATCTGCTCAGAGTTAGTGCAGAATGGCACAAAATACACTGAACCAACTGATATTGCCAACATCCTGACAGACAGGTTCAGTGCAAACTTCACCCCCCTCTCACCGCCAAAAGGGCCCATAACCATACCAGAAGAATGTAGAGCCCCTGAAATCACAGACACTCAGGTTAAAATAGCCCTCTCCAAAGCCAAAAACACAGCATCAATGGGATTGGACGGTATCCCAGGCTGTGTCCTACATGAGCTCAAAGACAAATTAACCCCTCACCTAAACACACTGTTCAAACTCAGCCTCTCCACAGGCTATGTACCCATAGAGTGGTGCACAGCAACAGTTATTCTGCTCCACAAAGGTGGAGCCACAACAGACCCCAAGAACTATCGCCCTATAAGCCTGACTAGCTTAGTCTGCAATGCTATGGAGCACATCATCATGGAACTCATTAACAGAGACATTGGGAACATCCAAACACTGGACCCTACCCAGTTTGGCTTTGTTAAGGGCAGATCATGCCTCCTAAACCTGGTGGACTTCTTTGAGACAGTTACCAAGGCTATAGACGAGGGAAAGGTGGTACACACAGCCTACCTAGACCTCGCAAAGGCCTTCAACACCATTCCCCATTCTGGTATTATAGACAAGCTCACCAGCCTAAACATAAACCCCTATGTCACAAGATGGGTTGCCAATTGGCTCATGGGCAGAACCCACATTGTGAGAGTTGCGGGAGCTAGGTCTGACTCTAAACCAGTTACAAGTGGCGTTCCCCAGGGCTCAGTCCTAGGACCTCTCCTGTTCGGCATATATTTCTCAGAGGTACAGACAAGCACAGGAGGACTATGTCTGACGAAGTTCGCAGACGACTGCAAACTAGGGGCTGTAATTGACTCACCAGCTGACAGAGACATCCTCCAAAAGGGTTTCACTGAGACGGATACCTGGTGTCAAAATCATGGCCTCAAGCTAAATGTCAAAAAGTGCATAGTTATTCCCTTTGGAAATAACAAACTACCCACAAACTACCACATAGGTGGTAGTCCCCTAAATACGGAAAATGTAATAAGGGACCTGGGGGCCCAAGTAGATAGTAATCTCTCCTTTGATAATCACATTGCCAAAGTGGTAAGAAAATCCTTCTATGTGGCCCACCTAATCACAAAAGGGTTTGCATCCAGATCAAAAGAGGTCATTGCGCTCCTCTACTCATCACTCATCAGACCCATCATAGAGTACAATTCCCCATTTGGGATGTACCTTACAAGACACCTGCAACTGCTGGAAAGACCACAGAAGTACCTCACCAAGAGGATCACTGGCCTCAAACAGATGTCTTATGCAACTCGACTGAAGAAAATCCAGCTGTACTCGGTTGCATACCACCTGCTCAGAGGTAATCTCTGCCTGACATATAAGGCCATGTCCAACCCAGAATTGATGGACATGCTCCACCTAAAGAAAACCTTAACCCCTCGAGCCACATGCTCTAGGGCTCTAAACCTCACCATAACAATAAATAGGACATGCTGGAGGGATATATTCCTGTCCCAGAGACTTCCCATGCTTTGAAACAAGATTCCAATCTACATTAGGCAGAGCTCCTTGCTAGCACTTTTCAAGAGAAACCTTGACAAGTGGATGGGAAACAAAGTTTATCCCGGGGATCACTTCAGTGGCTGTGCTGGACAGAGGCACAGGGAACTAATCTAAGGGGAGGCGAAAGCCAACACATTCTGGCTAGGCTTATAAATGCCTTTGGGCAGATAGCCTAGTACCTGCCTATGAACCTAAAAGTAATTCTAGTGGTAAAGATAGAAGTAAAGAAAAATTCCAACTCAGTACAGATCACTGATATTTTTTTAAATATTGCTTATAAATGAAATAGCCTAGTAAAACACCTTCCTTCTTTACCTCCTTAAATTAAAAATGGAAACTTAGCAACAGGTAACAGTGACCTCCAATCCTCTCAATTGTCCATATTTTTGCCTCATATTTTTGGTCTCTTCCTCATAAAATGTTTGGTTTTCTGGCAAATCACTGAGGATTTAAGTCAGAAAGTAATGGCAGACATCTGAGTTTAAGAAAATCCATGGCAATGAAAATCCTGTTATTTTATCAACTTTTGAAACTTGTAAGAGCAACATTTAAAAAAATGTCCCTATTTTGGGGCCTTTGTCACACCATTATTTAAGGCTTTGTCCAGATTTCTTGCACTAAGCTGTTGAGAGGTATGGTGGCCTCACTTGCCAGTAGAGCATATTCCAAGGAATGAAGAAGGCACAGTTCAAAAGAGAGAAGATTTGGAATGCAGAAGTAGCTAAAAGAACATAAGGTCTGTCAAATGTAGGAAAAGGGGAGGAGCCGAGGGGGATAAGGCAGCAGCAGCAACCATATAATGACAGGAAGACCTAAAAGGAGGAGGATCATGGAGGCCACAAAGCTTGTAGTGAACAGCACTTACAACTTATTGATCAAGGGTTCATGCTGGGGGATGGGCATGATGTTAGACAAAAAAAAAAGCCTAAATCAGATATCAGGACACCAGATGTGTGGCCTGAGAAATGTTAAGTGCTGTTTAATGAGGAATGATGCAATGTACTGAGGAATGATGCAAGGTAATGACCTTGAAATACAAGTACCCTGAACTGACTTTCAGCCAAAATTATGTACCACTGAGCAAGACAAAAGTTTGGGAGCCACTGTCAATGTAAAAATTAACCATCAGACCTAGACTGAGGCAACTATGGCAAAAGCAAATGAGATGGTAGGATGTACCCACTAAAAGAATTGATTTAGGAAGGACTAAATAATCCTATAGAGTTACAGGTAAATGGTCAATCACTGATGGAATAATGTACTGTGCATAATTTCTGCTGTCCTTTCAAGAAAAGAGATACAAGTAGGTGAAAAAAATACAAAGAAAAGCCATAAGAAAGGAGGGGTGAAGAAGAACTACAAAGAGAGGCTTGTGGAACTGAATTTATTCCCCACAGAGAAGAAGATGATGCTGATGAAGGGAACATGATACAGGTATATGAGACAGAAAATGTGGAGAAGGCAATCTGAAAAGGAAGGGCAAAGGAGGAAGGAAGGGGCACAGCTACCAAATGATGGCACTAATATCAATATAGGCAGAAACTTCTTTAGGCCAGGATGTCAGCTGAATGAAACATGCTAGTAGAGAGGTAGGTTCAACTCTGGTCAAAAGAAGTTTTTGAGAATACATGAGCCAGATAGTGGTGAGGAGAGAGAGAACTGGTGGGGAGGTTGGAGTGGGAGAACTACAAATGGAACAAAAGGCACATTAGATGCCAACAGATCCCTTTTCTGATGACATTCATATGTAATGCACTGTAACAGTATGGCATATAAAAATGCCAAATATGATATAGTCTTCACTTAGAAAACGTAATCCATTGCTCTTCTGAAGATGATAAAAGTGACATTTTTTCCCCAAAATAACTGCATATGATTACTGTTAAGAGAGTGAGGTATTTAGGGTTTTGCTACTAACTTACATTAAATGCATGTCTCTTCACTTCAGTTTGTGCAACTCAATTTCTATGGTTTTAATTCTGGTACTAGTAGGTGCTATAATCCAGAGATGTAAAAGAGAATTTTCTAAAATAGCACTACCAAGTTGGAACAGCGTCATTGATCAGATAAGGAGGATTTAACAACTTCACTCAGTACTATGGTACCCTAACCTATGCTGCCTTTGACCTTGCTGTGCTGTGATGTCCTGCACTAGTCTGAAAAGAGGGCACACAGTTACTCCCACTGCCCCATATGCACTTACAAGTGCTGAGCTGTAAGTACTCTGTTATATTACTCCTGGCTGCACTCCATTCAGGGTTCTGACATTCCACTAAGCACACCCCTCTGTGGTCCTACTCCTCCGGTACATGACTCACTGCTCTTTACTTTTAACTGTAGGGCAATACAGATTACTGGTAATAAATAGAAACTGTAAGAATAAGCTGAAAGAAATAGGGTTAATATAGGGGGTAATAATAATAATAATAATAAACTTTTTTAGATATAACGTTAGAGGATAAAATTGGTGAGCTAGTTGCCAATGGGCTACATAGAAAATTTGATGTAATCAATTTTTGTTGGGAAACAGTTGTCATCCTACCCATACTTTGGAATCATTACCATATGGTGACGTTTTGAGAATTTCTAGAATCTGCAGCAATAATGTTGATTTTGAAAAGGAGTTATTTAAATCAGCTAATATGTTTAAAATGAGGAAATATAACATAGATGTTATAGAGAAAAGTATGGAGAGAGTCAGAAGGGATAGACATAGCAAAGATAATAATAAAATAATATATAGACATCCAAAACAAAATTTAAAGACATATAAAGATGTAAATAGTCTCTTTATAGTATTAACATATAATTTGTTAAGTGAGAATGATAAACAAGTTATAAAATATTATTGGCAATTCCTACATAGGTTTCCAGAGTTGAAAGGTTTAGTGGAACAGAATTTGATATTTTCTTATAAGAGAGGTTCAAATTTGAAAGATAGGTTAGTACATACAAAATTTAAGAGACCACAAATCAGGCTAATGCAAGAGATTCAGTTTTTAGGTACCGCACCCTGTGGAAGATGTTTGGGTTGCAGACATATTGTGCAGACTTCTTCTAGTATGAATATCAAATTTGAAGCTGCTGCAACATTTAATTGTTTAACAGAAAGTGTAGTCTATGCTATAAAATGCGGTTGTAATAAATTTTATATAGGTCAAACAAAGAGAATGTTTAAGGTGAGGTTACTGGAACATTTAAGGGACATTAGATCAAATAAAGAGGAAAGTCCCTTAGCTCAGCATTTTAAATTATATCATAACAGTGTGCCTAAAGATTTAACAGCTACAGTGTTGCAACAAATACAGGTAGAAAATGAGGATTACAAGAGAAATATGTTATCGTATAAGGAGACTGTATTCATTTTAAAGTTTGGGACTTTGATCCCGTATGGTTTAAATGTAGATTGTTGTTGGAAATGTGTTGTATAGCTTTAAAAGCATGCTTTTACGTTATGTTGGTTAAATATGTATTTAAATATTTAATTGTTTAATTATATAATTGATGAATTGTTTTACTGGATACTATGGGTATAAAAAGTGAATCAGTATTACTTGGAATTTACTCCTTGAAGACTAAACATTAGCCGAAGCGCTAGAGTGTTTCGTAATAAAAGAGGATTTATTCAACTACAAGTTGTTGGTTATTCTTATATAGAACTACTTTTGTTGTATGGTTAATATAGGGAGTATTGGTGTATGTAACTTGTTGCTGTGAAAATGTAAATGAGGGGGTCACTGCAGTATAGTTAGTCCAAGTAGGAGGCCTTTACAATAGGATGTTATAAGGACATTTAGTTGGTAGGCCTGGAAAGGTTGTTAAAGTTAAATTAGCTTAAGGAGCAAATACCTCAAGCAGCACTGTGGTTAAGAATACAACAGGAATGGGGGAGACCAAATTCATTTACATAACAATCTATTCTAGCAGATGCCAGAAAAAATAAAATGCTGAATTGTTTCTTCTTTAAAATTTAGCCTCAAATGTCAGCTGTCTGGTTCCTCACAGAATTTTGAAAGTGATTAACCTTCCCAAGAGACCACAACATTTGCATTATGCCCTAACACAGAAGTTTTAAAAATCAGCTTTATATAAAATAACACTGCAATTAAATGGGGGAAAGAAGAAACATAATGATGTTATATGATCCAGACACCAAAAATCATATAGCAAGCTTTCCTATCAGCTATTTAAACAATAGCTTGAATAGGTACTCTTGATAATTAAGCTTGTAATGTCAGCTAACCAGCTGGTACTAAAATTTATAAAGCAGTTAACTACCCTAGACCACACAAAAATATGTTTTTCTTTCTGCCCTATCCTAAAACTTTCATAAGTCAAAGATAACATCATTGAATAAGATAATGCTGTAATACAAATGGCTAGATTTCAAAATAATTTATGCTGAGAGCACAGCACTACATCAAACTAATGAGACCAAACAGTATGGCCAAAATTACAAGAAGAAGACCTGGGCAGTCTTTAGTAAAGAACTTGCATGGTGAACTTTATTGGGGGTTGTAATAAAAATTTGTGGAGAACATCTGGAATGCAGGTATGGGCTGATTGATTATGTATTTCAAAAGTATGTAAACCCCACCATAGTAAAGAAACCCTCATGTACACAGACAGCCCTCTTCTCCTACCACCGACAACTTACAAGAGATGCACTTACATAGCCAAACTGGAAGCAAAGCTCTCTCCAGCCAAGAATGTGCTAGACAGTCAAGAGGAGGAGGTTAACACCTGCACTAGACTCAAGCAACACATAGCCCTTCAAAACCCACACCATCAACACTCACACATAGCAACACTAAACCCACATATGTGGAGGCCCTTAACATTAACCTGCCCAAGCAGCAAGGACCTCCGAAGCTGAAACGCAAACAAACACCAGTCACAACCAAAGTGACACATAGCTCACAACACCAGTGTGCCCCTAAGGCAAGACAACGTACCCAACACTTTAGCCATAGGTGACTCTATAGTCAGGCACACTGATATCCCACTCACCAGGCTGAACAAGGAGAAAATTACAGTCAGCTGCCTGTCGGATGCCAGGATCCGCCACATAACACATGCACTCAAGTCACTCCACAACAAGTACAAAAATGACTCTGTCATTGTCCATGTTGGAGTGAATGACTTGAGACATACCTCCCTGGACTACATGAAAAGAGACATGGAAGAGCTCTCGGCTCATGTGGCCCAGGCAGGTATGACCATATCCCTGAGTAGCATCCTAGCTTTCACCCAGAATGATACCACAGTATAAGGACAAAATGATTGACTTCAACAATTGGCTAAGCTTTTGGTGTCATTCAAAGGGGATCCAGTATCTGTCTGCCTGGGACGACATGATCAACAAACCATGATGCTTTGCCAGAGATGGTCTGCACCTGTCACCCCTGGGATTCAGGACCCCTATAGTGCCTTTTTAGGCAAGGCTCAAAGGACAAAACCACCACCATAACAGATACAAGCATGCAAAATTTGAAGGTAATCCTACTCAATGCTAGAAGTCTAAACCTCAAAATGCACTCTTTCGAGGCACTCCTAGAAATGGAGAACATCGATATCTGTGCAGTAACTGAGACCTGGTTCAAGGCTCCAGAGACCACCCCTGCAATACCAGGCTACAACTCTTACCACACTTTTCGGCCACCAAACCAAGACCAAAACACTAAAGGTGGAGGAGTGTCCATATTCACCAAGGATATTCACACCTCCAGGCTAGTTGCCCAACACAATGCATCTGAAATTCTCCAGATGCAACTAACACTAGGTAAGACTGCAATCCAAATTGTAGCTTGCTACAGATCCTCCACAATGCCCCAAGATTCTCACTATACCTTTCTAAACATACTGGAAAATATTAAGATACAACCAAACACCATAATACTGGATAATTTCAACTACCCTGCCATTAAGTGGGAAAACTACTCGGGTACCAGCACCTTTTCCCAACAGTTCTTGGAATTCATAAATTCCAATGCCCTGGATCAACTAATCCATTGTCCCACCAGGTGCTCCAATATCCTAGACCTAGTCATTACCAACATGGGAGATAGATGCTCCACACCAGTGGTCACCCTCTCATTGGTCAGGTCTGACCATAAGCTAATCACCCTTGACATCCATATCCTACCCCCTACCCCCCAGTAAGGAAACTTTTGTAAAAAAACTTCTCCAAAGCCAACTTCATTCTACTCAAGTCAGAAGTGACAAACTTCATGACACCCATGTAGATGGGAGCTGAAAGTTCGACTGCTGAATCCTACACTAAGGCACTGTACGAGCACATCTACTCATGCATGAATCGTGCCATTCCAAATAGAACCAAGATGCTCTCCTCCAAAAAAAGGAAGCCAATCTAGTGGTCCCCTGCCATAAACAAACTATACAACAGAAGGAAGAAACTGTTGCATAAAAGTGGAAAATCCCAGGATGCAAAAAACTCCCCTTACCAGCTTCAGTAAGAAGCTGATATCCCTCATAAAATCCTCCAAAGTTAGTTACGAAAATAAAATTGCCAAAGATTCCAAAGACAACCACAAGGCATTCTATAGTTATGTCAAGAATCTAAATGGCAATGCTCAGATCTGCTCTGAGCTACAAATGAATGGCATTAAATATACTGATCCCAAGGATATTGCCAATATCCTGGTAGATCAATTTAGTGCTAACTTCATCCCCCTCTCACCCCCTAAAGGGCCCATCTCAATACCAAAAGATTGCCAAATTCTGGTAATCACGGCCACACAGGTAGAAACCGCACTCTCCAAAGCTAGGAATACAGCATCCATGGGACTAGATGACATCCCGGGCTGTGTACTACATGAACTACAAAATGAAATGGCAACTCACCTAAGTGTCATGTTTAATCATAACCTCACCTCAGACTTCATGCCCACTGAGTGGTGCACAGCTACAGTTATCCCACTCCACAAGGGGGGATCCACCTTGGATCCCAGGAACTACCATCCTATCAGTCTGACGAGCCTGATCTGCAAGGGCATGGAATGCATTATCACAGAACTTATAAACAAAGACATTGGCAACCTTCAAACACTGGACCCCACCCAGTTTGGGTTTGTGAAGGGCCAATCTTGTCTCCTGAACCTGACTGACTTCTTCAAATCAGTCTCCAGAGCTGTGGATGAGGGTAAGGTGGTCCACATAGCCTATCTGGACCTTGCAAAGGCTTTTGACACCATCCCCCACTCTGGCATCATAGATAAACTTACTAAAATGGGCATAAATCCCTACATCACTCGATGGGTTGCCAACTGGCTTACTGACAAAACCCAGACTGTAAAAGTAGCTGACCAAATCCAACTCCAGACAAGTGATAAGTGGAGTACCTCAGGGTTCAGTCCTGGGACCGCTCTTGTTTGGCATCTACTTCTCTGAAGTACAGGCCAGCACTAAGGGACTCTGGCTAACAAAGTTTGCAGATGACTGCAAATTGGGAGCCATTATTGAATCCCCAAATGATGTGGATATTCTACAAAAGGGCCTTACAGAAACAGATGCTTGGTGCCAAAGCCATGGGCTCAAGCTTAATGCCAAGAAATGTATAGTTATCCCCTTTGGGAAAAAACATGTACCCATGAATTACCACATAGGTGGCAGTACACTAAACACCGAAAGTGTGATGAGAGACTTAGGGACAGAGGTGGACAGTGGTCTCACCTTCGATAACCATATCGCCACAACAGTCAGGAAATCCTTCTATGTGGCACACAGGTCATTGTCCCACTGTACACATCCGTCATTAGACCCATTATAGAGTACAATGCCCCATTTGGAATGTACCTCACAAGACATCTGCAACAGCTGGAAAGGCCGCAGAAATACCTCACTAAAAGAATCACAGACCTAAAGTAGATGCCCTATGCTGACCATCTAAAAAAACTCCAGCTATACTCTGTGACATATCGTCTACTCAGAGGCGATCTCTGCTTAACATACAAGGCCATGTCAAACCCTGGGCTGTTGGACATGCTCCACTTAATGAAATCACAATCCCTCAGAGCCACACGCTCCAGGGATCTAAACCTTGTCATCACAATGAACAAAGCATGCTGGAGAGATAGGTTCCTGACCCAGAGACTCCTCATACTCTGGAATAGACTTCCTACGCATGTCAAGCAGAGTGCCTCCTTGGCCCTCTTCAAAAGGAACCTTAACGATTGGATGGGAGATAGGAAATTCACCCCAGGGATCACGTCAGTCACCCTGCTAGACAGGGGTCCAGGGAAGTAAATATTGTGGGAAGAAATATCCAGGGAATTGTTATGGCTAGGCTTGTATAGGCCCTAGGGCCGATAGCCTACTACCAAACTATGAACCTATGAACCCAGAAAGTATAGATCACCACAGGAAGTTTATAAAAGAAGCAGTCCACACTGGTTTGTGTACTTTGAATAAAGGTGCAGGTTGTCCATTTGTGTACCAGAAACTGTATGTATATTAAATGCTTTCCCTGGTAAATAAGCACTTCTCCAAGAGACACCCAAATAAGTCTGAATGTTTAGTATATACATTCGACATACAGACATAATCTGTTTAACAACTGGACTTACCATAGTATAGTGATGTGATTCTATCCTCCATATCAAAACACAGTGAGCAGTCATCTGCAGCTTTATTATTTTTATCAGTGTAGCCATGTAGTCCATTTGAAGGTGTCATATATATTGTTCTTCACCACTGAACCACTGCACACATCAGGTTGGTACTGTTACACCATAGGAAATGTACACACAGAACTCTCCTTTCTGTTTCTCCTTCATTTACTACCATTGTTCTGTGATAGTCAAATAAAGGGACATTCTCAGCTTCACCATTTACTAAGAAGGTCTACAGTGTTCAGACACAATGGACACCCACCCTACGTGGATGCATCTGTCATATCCATTGCCAGTGTGGCCCTATATTCACAAGCATCATGGACATTCATGAATGCTAAATACAGGTCTCACACTATCTGTGTCTGTTCCATTTGATGCATATAACCAGCAGAAGGAAGAGATGAGAGAAAACAGACGTATACAGTATTGAGGGTATCAGTGAAGAATGTTACATGGTCACCATGTACACTGTGGCTTCAGTGGTACATGCAGTCCTCAGAATTCACTCATCCCTCTGATACTGACTGCAGCTGTTATGCTGCATAAATTTGCCTGTAATACTGAACTCTGACCCTGAGTTCACATATACTAAAAGAAACAAGGAGGGGGTGACAAAGACCAGGACATGTGACTATGATGGGGGGTTTATAAATGGAGATCTGTAATAGTGACAAGAGAGCTAAGGGCCAGATGAACTATTGAAAACCATAAAAGGGCAATCATTGAAATGTTGGAAAAAAGGTTGCTAATGTGAAAAGAAAAAAACAAAAAAAACTGTTTGGATAATAAAAGAGGAGAATAAAGGCCTAAATGCATAAGGAAAAGAAGGACTTTGATAAGATCACTGACAGAGGTACTAAACAGGTTTGTTAGAGAAAAGGTGGTGCCAGCAGACTGGAGGTCAGAATTACTACCACCACTCAACAACAGTACAGCAAGAAGGAGCCAAACAAACTAGAGAGACTCTGACTTAAGTGACTGGCAAAATTATTGAAGCAGTCTTAAAGCCAGGACTTACAAGATTCCTAGGCAGGCTGTTCACCTACTTCCAACATGGATTCACTACTGGTAGCTCCAGTGAAACCAAACTGATCTAGTTCTATGATAGGGTTGTCATGGAGGTCAAGAGATACACCCTTGTAAATACCCTACTTGGACTTCACAAAGCCTTTGACTCCATCCCACACTACAGGCTTTGATCAAAGATGGAAGGGACAGGACTGAGCAACAAACATTGTGAATGGGTAGAAAATAACAAATACCAGTTGGTAGCCATCAATGCACAGCTGTTATAGAGTAAGACAGTGACACGTGGTGTCCTACTGGGGTCAACATATTTGTCCCAGACTTCATGCAGGGCATGAAAACTTGATCATTTCCCTTCCTGATGACACCAAGACAGATGTGATAGTGACAGAGAAAAAAATATCATGAAAAGGAAGTTAAGGGTATTGGATGCATGGTTTGAAGATGACAGCTTCATTTTGAGTTTTTCATATGGGGTAACACACCAGATGGAGAATATGCATTTGGAGGAGTAGAATAAAAAAATCCCAAAACAGCAAAAATGCCTTATGGTTATCATGGGAAAACTAAAATATTAAAATACAACGTAAAAGGATAGTGACAGAAGCAGATCAAATGCTGGGGTACTGCCCCTTCATCAGGCATTGGTTATGTCACAGCAGGACTATGCTGTGCTATTTTGGAGGCTTTATAAGCTTGGGGAGGTCAAAATGCTGTGGTGGGTACAGAGGTAGGTGACTAGTATGACAGAGGGAAGAAAATGCAAAGAAAGAATAAAACAGCTCAACCATTTTGACTCATAAAGGTAAAATAAAAGAAAGACATGACAATGATATTATATAAGATATAAGGGGAACTATGTGATGGGAGAAAACTAGAAAGGAATAATTGGGCAGGTAGCAGGAGCATAACCATCAGATCAAAGGGTGTAGTTTAATCTTGACATGAAAAAAGTACTTTTTCAAAGAAAGGGTAGTGGACATAACACAGTTACTAAAATGAGTCAGAGAAGTTAAAACAGCTTTATCTTTTAAGTCAGCTTGATATTGATGGATAGATAGACTGGAAGGGGTTGAATAGCTGCTTTGGGGCTACTTATAATATTCAGGCAGTCTAGAGAAACTCAACACCTGTGTGCTATATAATACATTAAACTGAACATTAAGAGTATGTTAAAGGATAGTGTATATTTTCTCTGGAAAAGTATCTGGTAATTATTTTATGAATTTACTTAAACAAGTTGCAATGTCCTATGTTATAATGAGTTATAATAAACGGATAACTTTAATTTAGGACGTAGGAGGCCCTTGCCACCCAGTCTGAAGCAGACATCATAATCCAAGCACTCTGCTCATCATACTTCAGAGCTCTTCAAATGATTTTGCATAGGTTGTGTGTTTTGCATTGGTAAACACAGAAAATTTTCCTTTTTATGCCCTGGGGGAAGTCGAGTACCATTCTCAAAGTGTCATCAGTCAATTTGCAAAACCTGGCATGCACAGGTTTTACAAGAGGATGTAAATATTTAGCACTGTGCATCATGTCTAACTCACATTTAAAGGCAGGCAACAGCAGAGGTATTAAAAGCAATACACCATCATCATAAAACAGTGTTTCTTACATTCCATATAGATATAACAGCTGTAGCTTCTAAGCAGCTGGTTCATAAGCATAAATGAATATAATACAAGCTTGCATTATTACTACACTATTATTTGTCATCTTCTTTTACATGTTTGTTTACTTAACAAGAATAGTTGACCTACTGGTACAGAACTATAAAAACAAGCCTTATGGTACAATTTTGTATTGCAGTACTCCACTAAAAGTTGTATAATTTTAACATTTGTTTACTCTTCAGCTTTAAAGCTACCAATTAATCTACATTTGTTAGATGTTTATAATTAGAATTTAATGCACCTTGGTACACAGGAATTTTAAACCTTTATATATTGTAAATTTGATCTGTTTGGCATCTGTCACCAATTTGATAGCGCATGAAATAATTTCTATGAACATAACATTACTTTTTTTTTCATTTAGCCCTAATTATATCACCTAGCTCAGAATTGTTATTGCTCGGATATTTGTTGCTTGTGGTTGTAGTATTTATTTACTTGACAATGTACACTGACTAATACTGCCAGAATGTTGCTTTACAACATCATATAGAAATGGCCAAAAAAATCTGTAAAGTAGCTACTTTTGCTTCCAGAATGAATAAAAGGTGCATTACTTTCTAGATAAAAATGAAGGATTTGTACTAGCATGTAAGATGACAGCAAGATGTCTCAATTATTTATTGTAATATGTCCCACAGTGTAACACTTGTTTGATTACATTCTAAACTGATAATAATCAGGCTTCTTTTACATTGTAAATCTCAAAAATTATTTTCATGGGTAAGCACTAGGCTAGCTGCCATTGTGGGCCATTTTAAGACAATTTCCTTTTTTCTGCCCGAATTAACCTATCCCATTTGGTCAGAGAATGACCTTACACATCACATAGTCGATAATTATATATTACAAATGAGAATACCTGGGACATACTGCAAATAATTTGAGGGGACCCATGCATGAGATAAAGCATTTAGGAGCTGCCTTTGTCCATTAGTAGAACACAGGGCAGTCCTGGGGTAATTTTTTTGTTTCCAATACACAGATCCATGTTGTGCTTGAATATGGACAGGAATGAACTTTGTTTTATGTAGATGGGGCGTTTGTTTCAGAGCAATGGTATCCTCTGCGAGATATATCTGCCCCTCCAAACCATTCTGTTGATGTTTCAGAAAAGGTTTAGATTCCTAGACCAAGTATTTCTGATCCCATTTGACTTGCTGATGTACAATAAATCCATCAGTAATGGGTCAAAAGATGTCTTGATGGCAGACACAGGTCATCTCTTAACAGTCTGTAGGATACTAAGTATAGTGACAGAGCTTTGAGTTGGTCCATGTAAGGCATGTTGTTTAGGCCTTGTATCCTTTTGTTAAGGTATCTCTGTGGGAGTTTCAGTTGTTGTATATGTCTGGTCAGATACATGCCAAAGGGGACATTATACTCAATGACTGTCCTATGAAGGCTGAATAAAAGGAGACCAAGACATCCTTAGATCTAGACACTATCCTTTTATTTATAAGCTGTGCAATATAGAAAGACTTTCTTACAACAGTGGGCACACGTTGGTCAAAAGTTAGTCACTATACACATAAGCTCCCAAAGCCAGAACTGCGTCAACTCTTAGAGGGGTATTGTCAATGTGGTAGTTCACTATATCTTAAGGGGCAGATGGAGGGGGAAAGATGAGAAGGTTAGAGCTAAATTTATCAAGCAGTAGATTTGTTATATCTTCACCCTCAGTGTAGGTAACATCATTCACAATCAGCTCAGTGCATTGCTGCATTGTGTTTTTGAGATTACGAACAAAACTAAAAAAGGCATTGTGATTTTGGATAACATTTTTATTTATCACACTGCTAAACTGTAGTAACATTTGAACTAAGGGGTTCCTTTGCCAAGGACTCAGATGTGAGTATATGTGAGGTGGGGGGGTCATTTCATCCTCATAACTGACAGAACAGTTATATAGTAAGTAATCTGTGCAATATACATTCTTAAAGTTCGGATAAACATGACAATCCATCATACTCAGTCAAGTGATAGGCTGCTGAAACTAGTAGTGATATGTTACAGTGGTCAGTATCACATGCAGAACCATAATAGTCATTAAGATTGGACAGAGAATGGAAATATATACAGAATTTTATTTAAGAGTGAGTAGTGTCGGTCTGAAGCTGAAAGAATAGGCAATTTATATAAATGAGTGCTGGCTCAGAGGGTTGCTAGAAATGAAATGTGGAGAAGATAGTATGGCATATCTGAACTTATGGCCACAGTTTAATGCAGCAGTATGTGATGCAAGGGGAGGAGTGGGATGAAATAACCAAAGAGGAAGATTATTTACCCTGCAAACAGAAAATGTAAAAAACAAATGCTTTAACAGCAAGTAAGCTGACCTGAGAGCAGCAAGAATAGTTGTTGTTTTATTTTTATCCTTTGCTGACTGGGTTAGTGCCAGTAGGCTAATGGTCTCTTTTCAGGGGAGACCTGAGCTGGTACTTCTACTACTAGATGTAATTTGGCCAGGGCATCAGGGAACTTCCCTATTTTTTCGATAGGTGCCATAGAATGTTTTACATCTACCCGAGTTACCAGCAACTCAACAGATGGGACCCTGGTTTAATGTCTCATCCAAAGGATGACACACTCAGGGATGCAGCACTCCCCTTATGCTGCTCTGCCGTGTCAGCATTGATCTACTTGGTGTGGGAATAGAACCCACAGCCTCCTACACCAAATGTTACTGTGCTACCCACTGCACCACTGAGGACTCTACAGAAAAGATAAACATGTGGCATATGTTAACTTTCTTAGTGGCTCGGTTGCCTGGGATAGCTCTATTGAGCAAAAGCTGATTGTAAATCCAGTAAACTTGTTGAATATGAACTAGAGAGTACTATGCCAAATAAAGCTTCATTGACAGGATGCAGTTTGGAAGTGGATGACCTGATAGTAAGGAGGAGACTGGATATCCTGTGTATCCAAACGATAAGCTGGAAGGACAGTGCAGCAAAGTCACTTGGCTTGGGATCCAGAGTCTACTTCACTGGGGGAGGACAGGCAAGAAATGTTGTGTGAATTGTGCTGGGAAAGTCTTCTGAAGACTGTGAGGAATGTCATCAGAATTAGTGACAGACTCAAGGCAATCAGACTCCTGTGTAAAGATAGGGTAGTATTCATAAGCTCAGTGTATGTATCACAGCATTTCGGGTAGCATTTGAGGGACCTTCTAGATGAAGTGGGAAAAGAATGAGTTAAGGTTGATAATGAGAGACCCGAATGCTCAGCTCAAATCAAAACAGATAGAACAGGACTACCTAGATTAACACAGGTTGGACAACAGGAATAAAGGAGGAAACTTCTACCTAGGAAATGGCTTGGGAGTGGCGACACATGGTTCAGCATAACAGACAATCAAAGGTCACATAAAAGATTGATCATTATGCAACTCGGGTAGTAAGGAACAGGTACTGGGGTATAAGAATCAGTAATCACAAGGTCTTCCCCAGTGAAACTATTCCCCAGCCTAAACCACTGATGGCTACAATCAGCTGAAAGTAAAGGTCAGCGAAGCCTCTAAGGTCAACAGAAATGAGGCTGAAGGCCTGGAAGTTGACTAGAGTGAAAACTCAGAAGTTAAAGGAAATACTCAGGGCTTTAGCACCTCAGGAAGAATAGGAAATAGGTGGAGCTGAAGAAGAAAAACGTTAGTTTTACAGAACAGCATGTGTGAGGACTAAAGAACAAATATGTGACTAAGCCAGTTAAGGAAATATAGTATATATGGAAAGCTGGTAGTGATAAGCAGAAGTCCAGGAAGTTATTAAAAGAAAAGAGGAGTGCAGGAAGAAGTGGGAGTTAGAAAAGAGGTTAGGACAAAGAACTGGCTGGCTAATAAATAGGCAAAAAGAGCAATACAGCTTCTGTGGAGTTTTATTCATTCAAAAGCTGCAGTCACAATGGCAAAGAACAAGGAGTCAAATAAACTCTACCAGTTTCCGGAAGGTGATTCAGCAAATGGTACAAACAATCAGACTGCACAACAAAGACGGAAAGAAAGAACATAGTCAACAGATATTATTCATAAGGAATGCCAGCAAAAATCTGCTCACCAGTCCAGAGTATATCAAAAACATATGAAAGGAATACCTGCAGCAGCTTTTGAATGAATAAAACTCCACAGAAGCTGTTCTGACCGATGTTTGCACTACTATGAAAGAGGAAGAAGAATCCACCCTGGAAGAAGAAAGAACAGCACTAAAGAAAATTAAATAACAGCAGCAGACTCAGATGAAGTCATGATAGATATGATGATACTGGATGAATTAAGGAAGAAATGGCTTCTGGGGGTACTTATCATATTATGGAAAGAAAAATGTATCCCAGATGACAGGAAAATTAGCATTCTAATGGCAGTGTACAAGAACAAAGGGAACATTGACAACTGTGGGCAGTGCAGAGGTATCAAACATGTTTCGTACTGCTTGAAATTGCTGGACAGAGTGATTGATAAATGAATATGATAAGTAGTAGAGAATAAAATGGTTGATGAGAAGTCTAGGTTCAGGTCAAAACACGCACAACTGATCCAATGTTTACAATAAGCTGGAGATGAGAAAAGAGTGTAAGTGGGCATTCCTAGACTTGGAGGAAGCAAGACCCAAAAATGTTGATTTGGATAGTCCTGCAATGGTTCCAAGTCCAAAAACTATTAGTAGAGTTAGTGCAGGCTATGTACAAGGATCCAATGATACATGTACAAACAGAGTATGGACTTACACAGGAGTTCCCAGTGGGAGTGGGTGTGCATCAGTGTTCAGTTCAAAGCCCGATGCTGTTCATACTACTGATGGACAGTTCAGATGACAAAGATCAACAAAGCTGCTGTATGCAGATGATGTGATACCATGCATTGGCTCTAATCAGGAACTTCAGCAAATGGTATTAGACTGGAATACAAAACTGAAGGCA
This sequence comes from Protopterus annectens, assembly GCF_019279795.1. Lineage (NCBI taxonomy): Eukaryota > Metazoa > Chordata > Ceratodontiformes > Protopteridae > Protopterus > Protopterus annectens. The sequence continues at coordinate 779,403,881 of NC_056748.1, read as the reverse complement.
CATCGGATGAAACAGAGTACAGATAAAACAGTTGTTACGGAAGCAAATAGAGGGATTCAGAAAAACAAAAGCTGTAAAATGAGACAGAAGGGAAACAGCTTCAGGTATCTGAGAGGGATGAGTCAGTAAAAAGGAACTTTAAATGAGGAGATTAAGACTAGAATCAGAGGCTTTGCAGCCATCTAGCACAGGGTGTCAGGAGGTAGTCTCTGACTGAAGAATGCCAAAGAAGCTGAAAAGTAAGATCTACAAAACAGTCATGTGACCACTGCTTCTGTATGACACAGAAACCAGGGCAGTGAAGGCAGAGCAATTGATGAAGCTTTAGGTGATGGCAAAAACTTGCTGAAGAAGTATAGTTGGAAATACACTGTGGAATATTTAAAGAAATGTGGAGATTAGAAGAGAAGCCAAAGTAATCCCAGTTGCATAGAAGGTCAAGGCAAACGGATAGCAGTAGTTCAATCACATGTGCAGAAAAGCAGAACACCATTTGGTGAAAATGATTTGGGAGACACAGGATACAAAGCAAGAGAAAATGAGAAAGTCCAGCCAAAAAGATGGATGGGTTGTATGAGAGAAGAACTGTGACAATCATGTATGACTACAAAGGCAGAGAGTGGCACTGAATTGAACAAAATAGCAACATTTGATGCAACACCCTGACCCAACACAGAAAAATCAGAAAAAGTGGAATTGCTGCTGATGATGATGATGATGCTGATGATACTTGTCCAAAGAAAAACGCTGAACCGCCAAGTCTCTTAAGCACTAAGCATGGAGCAAATTTATTAGAATGATAATAATAAAACTAATAAAATGTTTCATATATTCACTTAATACGTGGATACTGCACTTTAATGCATGTACCCCCCCCCCAGGTCTTAATGAAATATTTTCTCTTAAATCTGAATTAAATTACTTACATAATTGTATTAAGTGAATATATTAAACATTTTATTAGTATTTTAATGTGTTTTGTTTCTGTTTTTATGTCTCTGTTTATATGAGTATGTATATTTTGAAGCTTATAAAGAAATATATCTTTAAAAGTTAATGATTTTAACTAGATGATTATTTAATTAATGTATTAATTAGTAAGTATAAAAACAGCTAGATGAAAAGTACAGATGCTATCACCTGAAGAAGTAGATACGTTCTGTGAAAGTACTCAGTACTTGTGTTATTTGTTGGAATAAAGGAAGTTCTTTTAGCTTGCTGCATTTGGTCATCAGTTTTGGACATTTTACTGCACTGGATTGACCAACCAAATTGGTACTTGTTTTTCATAGGCTCATAGGTTGGTACTAAGCTATCGGCCCTAGGGCCTATACAAGCCTAGCCATAACAATTCCGTGGCTATTTCTTCCCACACTATTTACTTCCCTGGACCTCGTCTAGCAGGGTGACTGACATGATCCCTGGGGTGAATTTCCTTTCTCCCATGCAATCATCAAGGTTCCTTTATTACTTCTTTTTACTTTCAGTACTAGTCATGGTTTGAGTTAACAGGTCATATAATGGTTGCTTACTCTCATTAATAGTTAGGCTTCAGTCAGAAGTTCATAAGGGCAGCCACTGAAATGCTTGTCACAGGACTAGGCAACTCTGGCCAGCAGCACTAAAGCATTGTGGCCCAGATGTGTATTTCCACATATCAGGTCTGCTAGTAAGGAGCTCAGCTTGTCTCTCAGCAGCAGTTCAATTGCAATTACATCAGTCTATAGAACACTAAAGGCAGATCACAAGCAATGACTGTATTGGCTATAACTAACACAAATCTTATTGTAGGTCATCCTAACCAAATCTATAAGCTTTGATCACAGTTGAATGAAAGCCTATAAATAGTAGCCATGTTCTTTATTTAATAAGAGAGGTCAGCCCTCCATCAGTTCTATTGAGTATCATGCATGTGTGTTCTTTAAGTCCAAGGAAATTATAAAACCATTTACTGCAAATTTTAGGTTTAGGAGACAGCATTCACAAAACATACTTAAAAACACCAAACACAAATGTACAATAGTAAAATTCGCTGCTTTAGAATGGGCTGCCCCATGAAAATAACTATGAAGTAATCATAGCTTCTAGATCTTATATTTATCAAGTGCCTCAGTAAGCACTTTGGCTGTAGCTGTTAGGAATCATGTTCAATGTGATGCATGTTGGAGCTTACATTGCAGAAGCTGTGAGGAACTGTGTAGGCTGTAATGTATGTTGGACAAACAGAATCAAAGGTTCTGGACATTATTCTGTTTTGATTCTCCTTTAGGAGCTAAACACACACACATGCACATATGGTTCCTTTAAAACCTTTTCTAAAACAGAGAAGTTCAAGGCACTGAATTCCTGTTCACGCTTGTTAGAAATAGTTTATGGTGAAGTATTATATTAAAAACAGCTATGTTGTTTAGCTAATATTTATTTAAACATTTTTAAAGGAGTGTATTAATATGTTTGTATTTTGGGAGCAATACTTTCAAAGTACTTTTAGAAGGCATTTTATGAAGAGTTATGTGACTGTTCAATATATTTAAGCATGTTTATAGGATGATGATATTCATTCAATTGTTAATCAACCTGATGAAGCTTATGTGAAAAAATGCATTTTTTTTTCATTAAATATATTTTTTCTCCTATGTGTTGCATGGCTTCCTTGTTTGATTATTTTGTGTTCTTAATGTATGAAAGTTGAGCTTAACCACACCCTGTTGTATATTTGATTTTTTTGGATGGATGAGACATGGCAGCTAAACTTGTTCCTGAAACGGAGTACATTCATTTGATGTTTACACAGTTTCCAATACAAAAGGAACCTAATAATAATATGAAAGTAAGTGTCAATCCCCTGCTCAGTGATGATGATGATAGCTCTAACAAAGTGCCCGATTCTAATTTTGATGATATGATAAGCAAGACTGATGTTAAAATGCTTAAATACACATACTTACAAAGGCAGAAAAAGAACATTGTTTTGAAAGGCCTGCACATCTTGAGGATGCCCATGTAATGTGAAAAAAATGGCAGCAACTAAATTTGAAAATTAGTTTTGAGTTTATGCTCTTAATGAATGACTTTTCCCAAAAATATAAGTCAGACTGACAATTTGAGTTAAAGATCAGTTAAAGAACTCCATCAGAAAATACAAAGGAGTGATGGTTTTGATCTGCATCTGTCCAAATACAATGAAATGCTAGATAATATCTTCACAAGAGTGGAGAATTTTAGTGACTGACAAATGCAAGTTGCTGAGGATAGCAACATTTTTTCATGGCCAAGGCATAATAAAAATAAAAAATTGAGTCAAGGAGGAGAAAATGGAGAGAGAGGTATTTTAAACACACCCACTGCAATGACTGAATCGAATTCTATTGATCATCAGGATAACCATCCAGCTGTAACTACTTTTCTTTTCAGCAAAGAACTTTGAGGGGAGGAACAAGGGTTGAGGACAAAGGAGAGGAAGAGGAAAAAATGCTTGGAAGAAGACGAGAGTCACCACATGGCAGCGTGTCAAGGAACAACAAGTAGAACTTTTTGATTACTCGCCCATTGAATTGCTGTCTCCACAGAAAAAAAAAAAAACGCTCACAGAAAGGCTTGTTCTTTATTCCAAGTGGACATGGTTCTGCTACACAAGCAGTAACAGACTAATATTTGTTTGGGAGGAATTTACATCTATAGCTGCTCTTCTTGAAACCTACACCAGGCACAATATTTAGGAAACCAAGCTTCTTCATCCCACAGAATAACCTTACTATGGAAGTCTTTGTACAGACAGATGAACAAGACATCAGATATTTTTATGAAAAAGGGCTTTAAAAAACGTAAGTGGTATAATTTATTTAGTGAACATATTGATTTAGGGAAGTTAACAAATTATATCATCAAGCAAGCTGAAAAGGATGGGGACATTGCTATTTTTGATTTACAAGATTATAACATATGGGTTAATGAATTACTTAAAGACATAACTGCCTATCAGTTAATAAATAAATTAGAGATCATTAAATTAATTTTGAAATTTAAGAATAATATTTATGATCTATATATGTGTGTGTGAATTTATTTAATAAATTATTTGAATATTTTTATGTTGACCAACCAGTAATTTCTGAACTTTATGGATGTCCAAAGGTCTATAAGACTAAATTATCTCCACTTATGTGACCTACTGTTTTTGGAATAGGCTGAAACAGACAACAAGCCAGCATATTTTCGAAGAATATTATGTATCCTTTAATTAATGTTTATGATATATTATTCAATGATACCAAGCGATTTCTTCCTGAATTATATGAATGGCATATGAGCATTAATTTAGTTAATTGTGAATTTATGTTAGATGCCAACTCCTTATTTACAAGTATCTCCAATATGGATGGAGTAGATTGCATCAGAAAATTCTTAAAAGATTGCACATCTATAATAACTTCTAAGATTTATATGTATTATCTGTTATTAGAAATGGTGCTTGAATATAATGCATTTATTTTTAATGCAATATACTATTTGCAAAAAAATGGAGTGGTGTTAGGCAGTGCATGTGCTATTACATATGCTAAAATGGTTTCATTTCAATGGGAGAAGGAATGTATTATTAACAATGACATTTATAAATATCACATTCTCTTCTATCAGTTGTTTGTGGATGATATATATTTTAATGTGGGATAACACTAAAAAGATGCAGATATGTGAGATTATTTTAAAGAATATTTGGAAAGGACGTCATCATTTTTGAAGTTTGACATGAATAGGTCCAATTTTGAGATGAGTTTTCTGGATGTTAAAATGGTAAAGGGACTTAGATGTACATCCACTGAAGTATACAAGAAGAAATATAATAGGGATATGTGCCTGCATAAGAGAAGCATGCAATTTGAAGGGACAAATATTATGTCACTCTAGAATTGCTACTGACTTATTTAGCCTAGGTGATAAAACTATTATCTAAAGAATCTAATGTAAGGCTAGAGCTATGAAGCTGAGCATCTCATTAAAATGAAAGCAGAAGTACTTAACCATAGAATAAATAAGACTGAATTTTTTTCCTCAAAGAATAACTCAATCATTCGGGAAAGTTTTGTGGGGCAAAGTCATAATTAAATAAATTGTAAAAATGATGGGGCCATGAATGAGATCAATAAAGAGAAAAAGACGAAGTTAATTTTCCACTTATTCTCAAAATTCTGTTATGAAATGTGATCCTGAGTTAAAAACCAAGAAGTAAAACAAGGTTGAGAGAGATAAACTGGTTTACATTTAAAAAATCACAAGAATTTGGAACAACAGCTATGCTATGAAAGAAAATGTGTTGACTATCAATCAGTTAGGAAGGGCACTCAGTGCTGCAGGGATTGCAACTATTGTAGGTATATTGATTGCAGTGAGAATTTTATACATCCTAGGACTGGAAACTATGCTGACTACAACTCAAATAATTTAGTTTATTTTGTTACCTGTAACACATGCAATGCATTTTATGAGGATAAAACAAATTGCCAATTGAAAGATAGAATTTGTGAATATATTAGTGATGTAGGGAAGCAGGTGAAAATTAATGCATTAGTGAAACATGTTCTATCAGAAGGGAACAATCACATTTCAAGTTTTTAGTTCTAGAAATAGTCTTGCAGCATCCACAAGATGGAAAAAAAGCTGTAATGAATGTTATATGACACAATGATGAGCTTATCAACAGTGTCTGAATGATAAAACAATTCAAATCATTGAAAAATTTGTGAATAACCTTTACTGTATTGCAATACATTTTTATTGCAATTCATAAATATGCAATATTACCTTGTTATGGTTTATTGTTTGTGTAATTGTGACTGTGTTTTACAATGAAATAACTTTCTGTAACTTGACTGCTTTTGGTTCAAGTCATGGCTGAAAAGGATCTATGAACCAGTTTACCAGACTGGTAAATACATAAAATAAAGAAATGCCTGTATTTATCTTCCACTATTTAAAACATTTGTGACTTTTTATTCTAAAATGGTGCATTAAAACAGCTGGAGGTGTGGCTCTCAGCTCATGCATAGGCATAATATATAATGATAAGCTTATAATAAAGGTAATTGCATTGTGTAGGAGCACTAGAAACTGCTTAGGAATGTAAAGAGTGGGCAGTACGCAGTTTCCCCTGTAGCCATATTACTGTGGTAACATTGAATTTTAAGCAATAGCCTATTACTAGAGGTGATTCCTTGCGTTGCAAAGTGGCATATTTAACTTTAAATGTAGTAATACCAGTGGCATAAATAAAAGGTTTACTACCAGACAGATAAAGGGAGAGGAAGGGAGCCTGTTGGTGTGGGGAGAGTGGGGGCTACCAACACAGACTGTTTCACAGCATTATAAAAAAAATGTGTTTTACTTGTATATAATAAACATCCCTATTTGTATAAAGACACACACCCATATACATATATTTCTGTGTGTGTGTGTGTGTAGATAGAGAGACAGAGATGAAGTCCTAACATTAAGAGAAATTCTTTTGGTCAACAAAACAGTCCCTAGGGTTGGGGAATATGCCATTCCTCGAGGATTGTGTGCAGTCCCAGTGTTAGTATATATATTTAGCAGGGATTGTAGAGAGGGAGTAGCCCCCTACTTGAGGCTGCAGGGGGGATTGTCCCCCTGCAAAAATATGTTTTAAAATTTGCTCCGAGGTTATTCCTCAGGAAATGCAGAAAAGCATGTTGACTTTGTCAACATTAACATGTTGATGTTAGCGCCATCA